>NW_015167549.1:273550-275820 GCF_001447785.1 Gekko japonicus
GAGGAGTCCAGGAGCACTCCCAAACTCCTAACCTCTGGCGCTGGCACCAAAGGCACCCCATCAAAGGTCGGGAGAGGGAGCCCCAACCCCAGACCACCCCGACTCAGGCCCAGGACCTCCGTCTTCACAGGGTTCAAATTCAGCCAACTCAGTCGGAGCCAACCAGCCATGGCTTGCAATGCCCAGTGCAGATCTTCTAGACTAGAGCCTGACCGGCCACCAACATCAGATAGAGCTGGGTGTCATCTGCATATTGATGACACACAAGCCCATACCTCCAGGCAATCTGGGCAAGGGGGAGCATGTAGATGTTGAACAACATCGGGGAGAGCAGTGCCCCTTGAGGCACTCCACATTCAAGAGGAGGTCTCCGGGACTGCTGTTCCCCTATCACCACCCTTTGTCCCTGACCTTGGAGAAAAGAGGCAAGCCCCGTCCCCGGAGAAAAGAGGCAAGCCATTGAAGGGCGAGCCCCTGGATCCCCATGTCGGAGGGCCGTGGGTCAGCAGCTGATGAGCGCCAAGACTTTATCTGCGAAATAGCTCACAAATGCCTCACAGCCAATATCCAATTCCCTAGCATTTTGCTTGCCCTGTGGCAGAGCCGTTAAAGACTGAACCATTCTAAATAATTGGGCTGGGTGAGAGCTCGCAGATGCAATCCTGGTCACATAGAATCCTCTCTTTGCAGCCTTGACTGTCATCTCATAGGATCTCATAAACATCCTATAGGATGTTCTTGATGCCTCGTCGCGGGCACAGCACCACCGTCTCTCTAATCATCTCAGCTCTCGCTTCATCAGTCGTAGCTCCTGGGTATACCAGGGCACCAGCCTAGAGCGAGTGCGGAGAGGGTGCCTGGGAGCGATTTCGTCGATGGCTGTGGAGAGTCGGCAATGCCAGTCCTCCACAAGCTCATCCAACGAACCGCCAGAAGGCCTCGGATCCTGTAGAGCCATCTGAAGCCGTATTGGGTCCATTTGGCTCCTCGGACGAGCTAAAATCTGCTCGCCGCCTAAACAGGGTCGGGGTGAAAGATTCAGACGGGCCTTCAGTGCATAGTGGTCCGACCATGGTACTGCTTCCGCAGTAATCCGGTCCACTGTCAACCCTGTTGCAAAGATCAAATCGAGTGTGTGACCGGCCCGACGTGTGGGAGCCAATATGAACTGAGACAGTGCCGCCATGGACAACACTAGGTCCGTAGCCCAGCTGGAAGCCACATCATCGGCATGGACGTTGAAATCACCCATGACTACCAGCCTAGGGTGCTCCAACGCCCAGCCTGATATGGCCTCCAGCAGGGATGGCAGACTACTGGCCGGTGCGTTAGGTGGTCAGTACACCAACCAGATCGCCAAACTCTCCTCAGCCTCCAGCATCAGGCCGACACACTCCAACCCCGTGATCTCTGCAGGTGGGAGTGCCCTGAAGAAGTAAGCCTCCCGAATGAAGATAGCCACTCCTCCCCCCGCCCCCTCGTCCGTGATTGGTGGAGAACTGAGAAACCTGGTGGGGCAAGCTGGGAGAGAGCACGGTCTCCCTGTCCCACACTCAGGTCTCGGTCATGCACACCAGGTCAGCCCGTTGTTCCAGCACAAAGTCCCGAAGGACTGTGGTCTTATTATTGATAGACCTGGCGTTGCACAGCACCAATGACGGAGGAGGTTGTCAATCCTGGCCCCACTGCCAGCAACCCTTGGGATGGGCTGCAGGCTGGAAGGGCACCGAGCCATTTTATTTCTCAGTGTCCTTCCCTTACTATACTGCCTGGGCCCACTGCTGTACTTTCCCCTCCCCATGAGCACTGGAATATTTTGTCCAGGCATTGCCGCCTCAGCAGGTCTACGTGGGAACTTCAGACCACTAATGGCTAGCAGATGCTAAGCCTCACAAGGGCTGGACACAACTTGGTATCACTGATGCTAAATTAAATAACACAACCTACTCTGCTGTAAAATCCCTTAGCGATTGCACTATAAATCTATGACCAACCGGTCTACCACAGTGCTGCCATAGCTATCAAATAAGGCAGCATTACAACATCAACTCCTAGCAACCTAGCCATTCATACACCCACACCAGCAGACAAACTCTTCTACCTACTCCCTAGCATCAAGCATATAACCCACTGGGGCTTCAGTTCTAATTCCCCGCTGGGGGGGGGGCAGCCAAGAGTTCTCGTAGCACTCTCTGTGGTAACCACCAGGAGCACCACCCTTCCCTCTCTCCCGCTGCAGTTCTACTCCCCAGTCTTTCGTACCCCCCCCC
>NW_015167549.1:276102-290462 GCF_001447785.1 Gekko japonicus
CCCCCCCCCCCGTCCAGCCAATCCAATCCAGGCGACTGTGACGCAGGGTCCGGCATCCGGAGCCCACTGGCGACCACTGCTCTCTCGGCCAGCTCCACGGTTCGCACCCAGCTCCAGCCCGCGATCTCCTCCAGTCCTCGTTGTTCCAGCGCCCAGGACTTGCCACAGACTCCACCGTTGTGACGGCGGGGCCCGTCCTCTCATTGCTCAGCTGGCCGGTTTTTGTCCTTAATGTTCCCGGTGCCCAGGACTTGCTGCAGGCTCTCTCGCGCGGTCCTGCTCCCTCGCTGCCCAGCCGATCGGGGGGACTCCAAAGGGGGGGAAACCCCTCCCAGGCTCACCCACCGTCGCCCGCGAGGCCGCGTCCTCCTCCTCCCAGGAACCATCCCAAGATGGCTGCCGCACTGCTTGTTCCCAGCCCGTCAGACCGCTGATTGATCTCCCGACGCCGGCACACAGCCCACGGCAGTCCTGGGTCGGAGGCAGTTGTCCTCTCATCGGACAGGACAGGCCAGTGTATCCTCTCCGGTCCCAGTTGCAACGGCTCACCGGGGGACGCGCAAACGCCCCACACCTCACAGCAACCTCCACACTCAGCCGAAGCATCTCATCAGGTCAGTATGCCTGGTTCCCATTGTAAACCAGCTCATTCTATATTCTTGGGGAAGGAGGGCGAGCACAAGCCTCCTCCCTCACCGCCATCTTAGTTACTGAAGCATACACAACAGAACTCTACATGAATGTGACTTTAACAGCACGGTTTCTGATATGCAACATTAATCAGTGGCAATGGTTAAACCTGCATGCCATGAAATTAGCACCAAAGAGCAGGTCAGCTCCTGGGCTGTTGGCAACCCTAGGTGAACACAGTGATAACTAATTTAAACTGGTTAGCTTAGCAGGATGGGTTACTCCTTTGACCTCACAGTAGGTCTTACAATGGAAACATCTCTGGGCACCATGGCGCTATATTTAAATCTTGCCTCCTCCTTTGAAGCCAGATTGGCCTTACCATCAACTTGACGGCTACTGACTAGCACATTTAAAAAAAAATTTCACACCTCCTCCAAAGAACACTGACCTAGACTTTCTTTGGCCTCATGTGGCAAGGAATTGTCACCTATGGGTGATACCTTGCATAATACTTAGGGGGAAACCATAGCCATTTCTTCAGCCAGGATCAGTTCCCCTGGAAGAAATGGCAGCTTTGAATAGGGTTGCCAAGGCCTGCCTTGCTCCCAGCAGTGGGCTCCAGGCTGCCGGTTGCAATATTCTGGTGCATGCACAAAACGCACCAATCACAATGATGTCACCCTGAAATGACATCATTGTGTTGCCAGTGTTGGGGTGGTGGTGCTCTAGTTTTTGGGCAAAACTCTATTATTATTTTTTTGCCCTCAAAACCATAGAGTTTGCCCAAAAACTAGAGCATCACCCCCCAAAGTCGGCAATGCAATGATGTCACTTCTGGGCAATGTCATTGTGACAGGGACATTGCGTGGTGATGTCCCTGTTCAGGGTGGGCAGCAGATTGGAGCCTCAAAAACCAGGGGATCCCCTGGCCGGACCGGGGGTCTGGCAACCCTAGCTTCAAAGGCCAACAGAAATGGAAGTCCTGGAGTGAAATTGCAACCCCACTGAGCCCCCTCCCTCCTCCAAACTTGACCTTCCCCTGAAACTGCTCCCCAAACTCCAGAAACCTCTCAAGCTGGAGTTGGCAAATAGGGTTGGTAGCCTCCAGTTGGGGCCTGGAGATCCTGTTGCTCTCCAGCTAACAGAGATCAGTTCCCCTGGAGAAAATGGCTGCTTTTGAGGGTGGGCCCTATGGCATTCTATCCAGCTGAGGCCCCTCCCCTTCCCAAACCCCACCTTCCTCAGACTCCACCCCCCACTTTAAATGCAATAAAATTGGTGGCATGTGAGACATTGCCACAGTGACGCACTGGCTTTGGAACTCTCTGCTCCAGGAAACTCGTGTTTCTTCCTGGCTCCCACCATTCCAGAAATCTATGGATTTTGCATGTTTAGCAGTGGTGGAACCCAAATGGGACCTTGCCAATGTTTTGCTTTTCACTCATATGTTGATTGCTGGTGCTGCCTCTGATTTTATGCTCCTGACCCTGATGATGAAGAAGAAGAGATTGGATTTATACCCCACCCTTCATTTGGAATCTCAGAGTGGCTTACAATCTCCTTTCCCTTCCCCGCCCCACAACAGACACCCCCCCCAAGCACCACGAATACAGAGCATCACTTGCCCCAGCCTGAGAGTTCCTATCTATACCTTGTGGTTGCTCCATATGTGTATCTAATTCCCCCTTGAAGCCATCCATGCTTGTAGCCGCCGCCACCTCCTGTGGCAGTGATTATCTTTAGATTATTTATGGCTGCTTTTACTGCTTTATACTATTTCCTGCTCTATACTATTTGGACTGCTGCTTTTAAAAAAAGAAAAGTTAATGACCTATTTCATATGCTTTTGTTTTTTAACTTTGTTGGGGAAAGGGCCCCGCGTGGATGGGTGGGCTAGACATCTTTAAAAACTGAACATGGGCAAGTCTAAAAGTCACATCTAAATGTTCCTTTTCTTCCCATCATGAAAGCAGAGGGCGAGGGGGGGGGGACACAGGGATGGCTAATATGATAACATGGCTCAGAGGATGCCTTCATGCTATTCACCCTTCATTACGATCACCAGGCCTCTCCCCATCAGGAGCCGTTTGGGGAAAGTCAACCAAACTGAAAGCCGCTCCATTCAAAGGATCTGCTCCTAAAAGGGATTAAAGTGTACAGTTCAGATAGAAGCTGCTGAGTGATCTGATTTGTTCAGATCATGTCTGTTTATTTTTGGTCCGGATTTCTTGTCGTAAACATTGTTACGCTGCAACAGGGGGAAGGGGGTTTGTTGCTTTTAGCAGAAGTGAAAGATATTTGCTTAATAAAAGGAGGTGGGGTGAGAATCAGAAGAAAGTTGACTTTTCTGCATTTTTCTGCTCCAAAGAATTGCGGAATGGCTTCTCCTCCCTTGCTAGTACAAATATTGCCCTTTGTGCTGTGATGGCCCATGTCCTTCAGAAATAAGAACCTGAAAATATGCATTAAATTTTTGAGAAAGGCGTATGTTTTTGAAGTACACCACAATCGGATTGCTTCAACTGATTTTTATAGTTGGACATTCTTTCAAATGTTCCCTATATTATCATAAGAGTAAGAATAATACTGTGATGATGTATCAGGAGACGTGTGCGTGCACACGAAAGCTTATACCCAGAATGAGACTTTGTTGATTTTAAAGGTGCCAGCCAGTGTTCCCTCTAAGCTGAATTAGTGTGAGCCAGCTCACACTTTTTTAGCCTCCACCTCACAGATTTCTGTCTTAGCTCAGGAAGGAGGGCTCCAGAGCCAACTAATTTATGCAGTAGCCAAATCGCTCGCTCACAACTTCAATGCAGTAGCTCTCAAAGTAGAATTTTTGCTCACAGGACTCTGCAGCTTAGAGGGAGCATTGCCACTGGACTCAAACTTTGCTCTGCTGCCTCAGACCAACATGGCCACCCACCTGAATCTACTGTGACGACTTAGGACCCTTCTGATCATTTTGATGGGCCTAACTTATGGATAATCACACACTTCACAAAAGGGCTCGGTGGTACTTCATATCTGGAAACATCTCTAGTGATTCTTTGGAATCATGCCTGGGGCCTATCGATTGGACATGCGCTGGGGAGAAGGGCAATTGCAGCATCAAGCCCTCACCCAGAAGGGCAATTGCAGCATCAAGCCCTCATTCAGACCAGAGAATCCTATTTTTGTAGGGTTCCTGTTGAGACGTATGCAGCTCGTACACATGCACTTAGGAAACACATAGCCACTCTGAGACTCCAAATGAAGGGCGGGGTATAAATCCAATCTCTTCTCCTTCTCTTCTTCTCCTGTGGCAGCCATTTTGTAATTGTGTGTCAGAATTTCAGTGGTGCCCAAAGGCTCGAAAAGTTTGGAGACAGCTGCTCTATAGACAGTGAAAAAATATTGATTGAAGAAGAAGAAGAAGAAGAGTTGATTTTTATACCCCACTCTTCACTACCTGAAGGAGTCTTGAAGTGGCTTGCAAGTGTCTTCCCTCTCCCCACAACAGGCACTCTGTGAGGTAGGTGAGGCTGAGAGTGTTGACAGAACTGTGACTGGCCCGAGGTCACCCAGCAGGCTTCATGTTGAGGAGTAGGGAATCAAACCTGGTTCTCCAGATTAGAGTCCACTGCTCTTAACCACTATACCATGCTGGCTCTCAGATACTCTTGCTTTCCATTCCAACACGTGCAGCAGGTGAACACATCTTGCTCAACAGACACAATCAGTCAGAAACTGAGCTTCAGACCTGTTCAGTTCACTGATGTCTGAATCAAACAGCTTTGTAGTAATGGTTGCACTGTGGTGGTGGAGTTTCATCTCCTTGCCTTGCAAGTGCTTTTGTACTTGTTGAGGAAGTAAAATTGATTATCCCTAGGGTTGCCAGTTGTATGTTGGGAAATACCTGGAGATTTGGGAGAGGGGTGGAGCCTGGAGAGGACAGGGACCTCAGCAGGGTATAATGCAATATAGTCCACCTTTCAAAGCACCCATTGGCTCCAGGGGAACTGATCTCTGTCATCTGGTGACCAGTTGTAAATCTGGGAGATCTTCAGCCACAATCTGTAGGTTAAAAGGTAAAGGTAAAGGTTCCCTTGCTCGAAAGCCAGTCAAATCCGACTCCAGGGTTGCGGTGCTCATCTCCGTTTCCAAGCCGAAGAGCCAGCACTGTCCGAAGACGTTTCCGTGGTCATGTGGCCGGCATGACTAAACAGCAAGGTGCACGGAACGCTGTTACCTTCCCACCGAAGTGGTACCTATTTATCTACTTGCAATTTCTTGCTTTCAAACTGCTAGGTTGGCAGGAGCTGGAACTAGAGACGGGAGCTCACTCCGTCATGCGGCACACTCAGGTCTTGAACTGCTGAACTACCGACCTTCCACAGCCTGCAGTTCAGCATCTTAACCACTTGAGTCACCGCAGCTCCTTAATCTGTAGGTTACCAGCCCTAATTATCCTCCAGGATCCGGGATGGTGGTGATGATTAGGTAATTAAATTACATCGGAGGCAAACTATACTTCCCCAAAAGCTTGCAAAATTTCAAATGTGCAAAATAACTTCAAAATATCAAGTGGTAAGATTTTTTAAAAGAGTGTTTATTTGTAATCACTGGCTGACTGCTTGGTTTGCTCTCTGCTTGTTCATATGGTTGGATGCCAATCAGCACAGTGACAATGGGTCTCTGGAGGAGGGGAGGAACTACAACTCCCATCAGGCTGTGTGACAGCATGGTTGTGTGAAACACTTTCAATTACATTGCACGGCCTTGTACCATACAGGGAAAGTAACTTAATGAACAGATTCGAACTGCTCATGAACCACTGAATGATCAATGCAAAATTAGTTTCGTATTTGTAACCAAGAATGCAATCCAAGCTTGTGGGTGGTTAAACATCAGGAACAGTAATGTATCATGATACCCTATGGAACTCCAAGCCCTTCATCAGCATGAAAATCTGGTGATAAATCCCTCTGTTTACAAAATTAAAAGGCAAAAAGAGGAGAAAGAGAACTGGAAGTCTATAGAGTTTAGAAGCACTCACGGAAGCTGGTATAGGGAAAATAGTTATTTCCCATGAACTTCAGGTTGAAAACCTCTGCTCTAGTTGATTAATCTCTTCTATTCCCTGGACTAAATAGCCATCTGGGACGCAGACAGAGCCCAAGTGTTTGGATTATACACATCTGACTTTACTTAGGTTGTTTATCTTTTAAACACCATTAACCACAAATTAGCATGCTCTTCTCTGGCCATAAATTAATAGATTCCATTAGGGAACAGTCAATTAGGGGATGATTACATTTCTGCGATGCACATTTTGAGCCATTTGTTTGGCTGTGCTTCTTTGTTTCCACTTTGCAGAGAAAGGCAAAGAAGCATCCATAGCAGAACATCTGATGGTTGACCAAGCATTGATGTCAAATACGCAAACTCTGAAGGGGAAATGGTGGAGTTCAGTGTCTCAGTTATTGTACACAAGCAAATCATTACCAAAGGGTATTTTTTGTTGCTGTTGCTGTTGCTTTTGAAAATATTGGACTGGTTCAACCGTTATTCCCACATGGAAGAACGTCAAAGATGTTAGTAGCCACCGAGAAACAAAACCCATAAAACAGCCCAAGGGATCGTTGTTAGTGGAACTTACAATGTTCAAAATGCTGCAAAGGATTTCTGAGTTACACAGAACTTTTCTTCAGATGCAGTTCTTCAGAAGATTGTACTCAGAGCAGGTTCCTCTGCTGAGAGCTCTAAATTTAGGGGATCCCACATAGGAATCAGGGCTTGGGATCTAGCAAATTCAAGAAATTCTCCTGATTCTGTTGGCCATGCTTAGATGAATCTATTCCAGGGTCCTCCTTTTCTCCTCAAATGAGGAATTAGCCTCAGTGCCTGTTACGTCCGCGGACCGCCACTGGGCGCCCGCGATACAGCGAAGCTTGAGTCCAAAGAACAATGAGGACTAGGTTCCTGCACCCTGCCTCTAGGGGAACCAATGGGACATTGGTGGGAGGTTTGAATGGGCCAATGGGATTCCGCAGGGGTTCCCCAGACTGTATATAAGTGACCGGTCGGCCGTTGGTTTGTCGTTCGTGTTGTGTACCAATAAAGTGTGCCGTGTATTATGCGTGCCTCGGTAGTTCTTCTATGCGGCTAACCCACTACATAAAAGTGCCTGATAGGGTTCTTGGTAGAAAAACTCAAGTAGAAAGTGTGCTTGCACACGAAAGCTCATACCTTGAATAAACCTTTGTCAGTCTTAAAGGTGCCACTGGACTCTAAATTTGTTCTCATGAAGAAAGGATTCCCCAAAGACAACCAACCAACAATCAAGATAGTTAACTATACTAACTGCTTAGTTAACTTGTAACCACTGTGGTGAACTGAAACAGGTACCTATGGAATAAAGAAAAAGATCTGCTGTTGGGTGATGGGATAAATAGCTTACAAAATGTAGCTAAAAGAAAGAAATTGGATCTCATTGTGCATAGCACAATTAGACACAGCATGGGTGTACACACATAAAGCTCCCTTAAATCTTTGCTTTTCAAGCATTTAATAGGTTGACAGCAACATTTTAATAACAGACGACTAGGTCCAATTTTGGCATGCAATGTACACAGAAAAGGAAGTAGCTCCTGGAATCTGTCCATAAAACAGCAAATTCCATTTCTGCAGGCTAAAAGGCTTAAGACAATCTTGCTATTCATGTGGCAAAACCATTCTGTGCTACAGCACTGGAACGGAGAACTCTTTTCTACAAGTGGATGCCCAGAAAAGCCACGCCTTCTAGAATTCATGACTATCATCATATCCTTCCGTAGTAATGTCATGTGATTACTCTGCATGTTTCATTGGTTGTATTCAAACATCACAACAAACTTCTTCTTGTGAGTAGTATGGGGGAGGGGCCTCCACCTTGGCCACTGCTGCCTCACAGTTGGGGTTGACTTCAGTCCTCTCTAGGAATCACTGGAAACTTTTCTAGTGATTTCTAGAGAACAGTGATTCCCAGAGAGGAGTGATGTCACTTCCTGACTTTTCCAGGAAGTGACATAATGCTGTCACTGATGGTGATTCCCCCCCCCCCCCCCGACGCGCGCGTGGCCACTGGAATGCTGGAGTGTAGCAGCAACCCTTCTCACAGCAGGGTCTACCTTTCCTTTCCCTGTGCGGAAACAGCAACCGTAGAACAGAAAACTGAGCAAAGAGGAAATTAAATGAGAAACAATTGTAATCTCCTTATCCGGCATCCAAAACTTTCCCCCTGTGATGGTGAATTAAGTGGTAGGCAGATTTGTGTAAGGCTATTTTTGGGTTTCTCTCTTTCCCGGCTACTGCCGGGCTTCTTCATCCAAATTGCTCAGGTTCCTAAAACCTTTCCATTCTAAAACCAAGTCTTTTTCCAGTACCAGCTTCTTCCTTTAAATCCCAGCAGACCCTTCCCACTCGACCTGATGAAAAACGATGGCTCACCTCCAGGCTCCAGAAAGTCGCCTGGGGCTTCATTGACTCCGTGCCGTTCCAAGTGACCCAGGATCAGTTCTTGTCTGCTGTCGCTACCCCATAACAACATATGAACTGGCATCTGATTAGCCAGGGGGAGAGAAGGATGGATGGGGAAAAGTTCATTTGCAAACTTCTCAGTTTATTCTTAGAACACTTTCTTGGGAGTGAGTCCCATTAACTATACCTGAGTAGGATTCTGCGTGGGCCTGGTGTGATGTGGTCCATGGGGTCGTGAAGACTCAGACTCGGCTGTGCGACTGAACAACAACAAAGGATTCTGTGTGGACCTTCTTAGGATGAGGGTTGCCACGACGGCACTGGAGAACAATGTCCTGTCCCTTGAACGGAGGATTAATGTGTGGAAACGGGCTGAGGAAGCTTTCTATGGCATGCAGGTAAATAACATCAGCTGGCAAATAACACCTTCTTAGGATGAGGGTTGCCACGACGGCACTGGAGAACAATGTCCTGTCCCTTGAACGGAGGATTAATGTGTGGAAACGGGCTGAGGAAGCTTTCTATGGCATGCAGGTAAATAACATCACCTGGCAAATAATAATAATAATAATAATAATAATAATAATAATAATAATAGTAGTAATAATAATAGTAATAATAATAATAATAATAATAATAATAATAATTCACTTGCCCCAGAGCCCCTAGCTATACCTTGTGGCTAATAGCCACTGATGGACCTCTGCTCCATATGCTTATCTAATTCCCTTTTGAAGCTGTCCATGCTTGTAGCCGCCACCACTTCCTGTGGCAGTGAATTCCATGTGTTAATCACTCTTTGGGTGAAGAAGTACTTCCTTTTATCCGTTCTAACCCGACCGCTCTGCAGTTTCATGGAGTGCCCACGAGTTCTTGTATTGTGAGAAAGGGAGAAAAGTACCTCTTTCTTTACCTGCTCTTTCCCATGCATAATCTTATAAACCTCGATCATGTCACCCCTCAGTCGTCTTTTCTCCAAGCTAAAGAGCCCTAAGCGCTTTAACCTTTCCTCATAGGGAAAGTGTTCCAACCCTTTTATCATTTGAGTTGCCCTTTTCTGCACTTTTTCCAAAGCTATAATATCCTTTTTAAGGTGTGGTGCCCAGAACTGCACACAGTATTCCAAATGAGGTCTCACCATTGATTTATATAGGGGCATTATTATATTGGCTGATCTGTTTTCAATACCCTTCCTAATAATCCCCAGCATAGCATTGGCCTTCTTTATTGCAGTCACACACTGTCTCGACATTTTCAGTGAGTTATCCACTACAACTCCAAGATCTCTCTCTTGCTCAGTCTCTGCCAGTTCAGGCCCCTGTTGAAAGACAACATATAATTCATTTTTAATTGCGCACGCCGTAACTGCATGGTGGAAACGTCTCTGCCTTGGATCAGTCATGTCCTGAACGGCTGCGTCGACCGGCTTGATGATGTTGGGGCTTCAGGACCCGTATGTCATATCGTATAACATCCCATTAAACCTCTATCAAAGGGAAAGGACATTTTTCTCCAGGTTTGGTTGGCAACCCTACTTAGGATGGCACTTAGTCTACCTAAAGAGGTAGTTTTAGTCCAGTCTCTGCACATTCACAGAGTGCAAAGAAAACCTTTACCTTGGTGAGTTGTAATGCCCCCCCCAAGACACCTGCAGGTGACATGTCATTTCAACCTTGTCTGTAACTCACACCAGCCAATTTCCTAGCTAGCATATTTTGTACTAATTGCAATTTTCGGTCATTCTTCAAAGTCTTCAAAAAGCACATTACTGCAGTCTAACTTGGCTGTGGCCTGCACATGGATCCCCATCACCTTGCTTCTCGAGGAAAGGCAGTACCTGGTCCAACAACCAAAGTTTGTAAAATGGGTATCTGCATCCACCAGACACTGTTGACAGACTGGGGAAGGACATCAGCTAGCTTAACTGGCCCCTGTTGAAAACACGACTGATGGACCAGCAAGGGAGGGATCTTTGGCTTGATCCTGCAAAGCTCATCTTGTGTGCAGTAGCAGTGGATGGAGAGACCAAGGGCCACTGGCGACAGAAGCACGACTGGTGCAACTGTCTTTGTCTTTGAGAGAGATTTTCTTTTCCATTCTTTATTCTATTAGGAGGGGGGGGGAAGCATGTTTGTGTGTCATCATCTGCTTCACTGTTTTGTTCTTCTGGCTTGGGCAGCAAGTGAGCAGCTGCCATGGGCAATGGTGGACCCCTGCCAGCTAGGAGAGGATGCCAGGCCTGATCTCGGGAGGGGTTGGGATGGCACGTCCACAACAAGTGTAGCCACCAGACTGAAATAGAAAATCATTTCCCAAATCAATGCATACTAGAAGCAGACAGCTGGACCTTCCCTGACCTGAGCTCGCCTGTAGAAAGGAAGCCTGCAGAAAACTGCAGCTTTTATAATGATAGGAGGGTAATAAGAAATGCAGGCCTGTGTCCCACCACTCAGTAGCAGCCCTAATATCACAGACTAGTCCAACCTTCTCAGAAGATAAGCAGTCTCTGGCCTTTCCTTCATCCCATAGCAGGACACCGGGGAACACAGCAGAAAATAGCCGAACACTGACGGAAAGGGAATCCCAAGCGTGATGTTCACACAGCTCTCATACCAGATTTATAAAGGCAGACCTTAATCTGATTCAGGGTTCTGCCATGGTTCACTGCATGCTGAACTGCTGAGCTTCTTTCCTTTCTTAGAGTCGGTCCCTACAGCCTAAACAGGACAGAAGTTACCAGTTGAAGTCAGGGGAAGGGTTTCACTAGCTATTTTGTTGTTGTTGTTGTTCCTTGTCAAGGCCAAGATAGCTAAAGGAACCTCCCTGTTCAGGAGCACACATCTCTGAATGCGGGCTGTTGAAGGCAAACAAACAAGGAGCTTCCGGTAGCATCTAGCTTAGGGTTGCCAGGTCTAGGTTGGAAAATATCTGGAGACTTTGGAGGTGGAGCCGGGAGAGGGCGGGGTTTGGGGAGGGGAGGGGCTTCAGCATGGTACAATGCCATGGAGTCCACCCTTCAGAGCAGCCATTTTCTCCAGGGGAGTTGATCTCTGTCAGCTGGAGATCAGTTCTAAAAGCGGGAGATCCCCAGGCCCCACCTGGAGGTTGGCAACCCTAATCTAGCTGCTGGTGGAAAGGGCTGTCCAGTACCCTATAGAGTTTCCAAGATGAAGCGAGCTGGTTTGCCCTTACCTGCTTCTGCATAGTGACCCTCAGCTTCTCTGGTGGTCTCCCATCCAAATACTGACCAAGCAAGGCTAACACTGCTTAGCTTCTGAGATCTGGACTATCCTGGATATCTGACCTCTACTAGAAAGAAAACGCTAAACTACATGAGCCTTTGGTCTGATTCAGCCAGATTAGAGTTGCCAGTCCAGGCTGGGAAATACCAGTTTGGTGTAGTGGTTAAGTGTGTGGACTGTAATCTGGGAGAACCGGGTTTGATTCCCCACGCCTCCACTTGCACCTGCTGGATGACCTTGGGCAAGCCATAGTTCTGGCACAGCTGTTCTTGATAAAGAGCAGTTTCTGTCAGAGCTCTCTCAGCCCCACCCACCTCACAGGGTGTCTGTTGTGGGGAGGGGAAGGGAAAGGAGTTTGTAAGCCACTCTGAGACTCCCTTGGGTCGGGGTATAAATCCAATCTCTTCTCTTCTCCTCTTCTACCTGGGGATTTTGGGGGTGGAGCCAAAGAAAGGTGGAGTTTGGGGAGGGGAGGGACTTCAACAGGGTTTTAAGCCATAGTGTCCACCTTCCAAAGCTGCCATTTCCTCCAGGTGAACGGATCTCTACTGCTGGAGATCTCATTTCCAGGAGACAGTCTTTTCCTATGGAGGAGCCAGAGAAATGTGATTGTTGTACAGTTGAAAATACTCTTCCCATCTGGTGTTGGGTTGCAGGATTCCAGATTCAGATGTGTCCTTTACTGAAAACAATTGGCCCCTTCCATCTTTCCTTGGCTGCTAGTCTCTTCGCTGACCTGTGAAGCTATCGGCCTGACCTGTGTGTCTGCAGCCAAGTCAGAAAGCAGATGAGATGCCACAGAAAAGCCAGACTTTTTGCCCCAGAGGCTGGCAATGAAGGCAGAAAACTGACTAGGGTACCCCCCCCTTACCCCGAACTTTTGGCTGTCATATATCATTCTTCATCGAATGGGAATCGTGATGGAGCCAGGATTACAGAAGCCACGCTTGTAAGAAGGCAAGGGTTGTACAGAGTGGCAGCCTGTCCCACTTTTATTTAAATCTCTAGTCCAGCTGTGCCCTGACTGGGATGGACCGGCCCAGCCCAGCCCAATCTCAACAGATTTTGGAAGCTAAGGAGTGACAGTCCTGGTCAGTACTTGGAGGGGAGACCACCGAGGAAGCCCAGGGTGACCACGCAGAGGCAGGCAATGGCAAACCACCTCCCTTTGTCTCTTGCCTTGCAAACCCTACCGGGGGCCCATATCAGTTGCAAGTCGACAGCCCTTTCCACCACCGGTCCATCCCCAAGGGCTTGGAGTAAGCAAACATACAAATGATGTGTGTGTGTGGGGAAGCAATCTCTAACAGGGCTTCAAGCATTGTTTGCTTTAATTTATTTATTATTTCTTATTTTATTTATTTTTGAGATTGGCAATGAAGGCAGAAAACTGACTAGGGTACCCCCCCCTTACCCCGAACTTTTGGCTGTCATATATCATTCTTCATCGAATGGGAATCGTGATGGAGCCAGGATTACAGAAGCCACGCTTGTAAGAAGGCAAGGGTTGTACAGAGTGGCAGCCTGTCCCACTTTTATTTAAATCTCTAGTCCAGCTGTGCCCTGACTGGGATGGACCGGCCCAGCCCAGCCCAATCTCAACAGATTTTGGAAGCTAAGGAGTGACAGTCCTGGTCAGTACTTGGAGGGGAGACCACCGAAGAAGCCCAGGGTGGCCACGCAGAGGCAGGAAATGGCAAACCACCTCCCTTTGTCTCTTGCCTTGCAAACCCTACCGGGGCCCCATATCAGTTGCAACGACAGCCCTTTCCACCACCGGTCCATCCCCAAGGGCTTGGAGTAAGCAAACATACAAATGATGTGTGTGTGTGGGGAAGCAATCTCTAACAGGGCTTCAAGCATTGTTTGCTTTAATTTATTTATTATTTCTTATTTTATTTATTTTTGAGATTTCTATCCCGCCCTACCCAGTGGCTCAGGGCGGCTAACAACAATTTAAAAATATTGAACAATAAAACAATATAATACAATCTGGTGCTTCAAAAATCTACATATATTATACAAAGTACACAGCGACCCACATGTGCAGCCAATGTTCTTGATAGCGTGAGCGCCAGAAGCAGTATTTCCCCAGCATAGTCAGGCGACATCTACCCCACCCCCAAGTCTAGGGTAGATGGATGGTAACATCGCGGTGGTGGTATAGCGGCAATGGCGGCTCCTACCCAAAGGCCTGGTGGAAGAGCTCCGTTTTACAAGCCCTGCGGAACTGTAAGATTGATAGACTGATTGACAAAAGTGTTCACTGATGGAGCAATGGAGGCTCAGGTTGCCAGGTCTTACCTGGCTGCCGGTGGGGGGCTCCCCCTTTCTCCCCTGGGGTTTTTGTGATGTCATTGCACTGAGCACGTTGGTGCAGATGGGGCTCTTTGGGGGCAGGGTTCCCCCACTGGCCGGATTGGGGTTAGTGGATTGGGACCCCCCGAAAGCAGGTAAACCCCAACCCGTCGGGGGAATGGTGACCCTATTTTGAGACTGCTTTGGTTCTACTGTATCAATGCTCGAAGGGATTTTTTTTTGTAAGTAAGGATGAACGTCCCTTTGGGTAATGACTACAATGTGAAACTAGGCCCATGTACAAGGCAGTTCAAAACACATGAGTATACCTGCTGTCCAATACATGAAAAAGAAAAAAGAAAGGAAGTTTTGAACATACTTGTACCTTGTTTCTGAACTGACTGATAGCCATGCAGGGAGGGTGATTTATAATCGTGTTCCAACCTGTTTGTGCATTTTCAGTGCCTGTGATTTCAGTCCTATGGCTTAACTACTTTCTTCCTTAATAAGGCGATCCCTGAAGTTGAGTTCGCAAAAGGTGGGGGGAAATATGGTTTAAAATACACAGAAGCCCTTCACTGACAGGGGCTGGGGTGCGTAGAAGAAGAAGAAGAAGAAGAAGAAGAAGAAGAAGAAGAAGAAGAAGAAGAAGAAGAAGAAGAAGAAGAAGAAGAGGAAGAAGAAGAA
>NW_015167549.1:290677-293810 GCF_001447785.1 Gekko japonicus
AGACACCCTGTGAGGTAGGTGGGGCTGAGAGAGCTCTTTCCAGAACTGCTCTTTCAAGGACAGCTCTGACAGAACTATGGCTTGCCCAAGGTCATCCAGCAGCTGCAAGTGGAGGAGTGGGGAATCAAACCCGGTTCTCCCAAATTAGAGTCCACACACTTAACCACTACACCAAACTGGCTCTCAGGTAAAAGACACCAGGGACCCATGCAAGGCAGGTGGGAGCCAGCACTAACACTGAGAGACAGCTGCCTGAGCCCTAGATGGGGGTGGTATAAGGTTGCCAACCTCTAGGTAGAGCCTGGAGATCTCGCAGAATTAGAACTGATCTCCAGATGACAGAGATCAGCTCCCTCCCAACCCCTAACCTCCCCAAGTTCCACCCCCAAATATCCAGGAATTTCTCAACCTGGAGCTGGCAACCCTAGATGGGCTGTAACTTCTTCTTCCTTTCCTCTTCCTTCCGGGGGGGGGGGGGTCGGGAAAAAAAAAGTTAGCCCCCCCAAGGGTGATTCCAGGGCAGTTGCTCCTGTTGTCCATTGTCTCAGACCTTTTCCAGGGCCGTCCCCCGTCCCCCCGAAACAGCCAGGACAGCCAGCCCAACTCACAAAGGCTTGCAAGAATAAGATTTAGGCCTAGTTCTGTGGATTTATCATTCAGGTAAGAACAGAGTCTTTTTTTCTTTACATCCCCGTCCCCCCTGTAAATCTATTTTGAAGGCCAAACACTTTTTTGTTGCACTCTTGTAATCCTTTGCAGTCTTTTGACATTTTTCTTAAAGTCAGCAGCAAGCACCAACAAGGTTATTCCTGTGCTCTGTAATATTAGCCCATCATTTTATAATAATAAAATCTATTAGTTAATGCAGCACCTTAGCAGCTAAGAGCTGTATGGCAATTATATTAAAAAGGACACAAACCCTGCCCTCAAGCTTAAAAATTAAGAAAGTCACCACAATGAGGAAATGGGAGACGGCACAGAAAGAAGAGAAGGAGAAGACGAGGTCAGAGATATGGAAGAGGAGGTACCTTTTCAGATGCTGTTTAAACAACCGCAAGAAGGGAGTGGTGTGCATGTCAGACAGCAATCTGTTCCAAAGAAAAGGGGCAGAAAAAGAGAAGGGACAGTGTCATGAAAAAGAGGAAGTAACCTGAGGCTTCACCGGAGGGAAATATCAGCAGAGCAAAGGTGGCCAAATGAAAGCAGGAGCTCGCTAGGGGGAGAATTCATACAGTGAAGAGATTTAGAAATGGAAAGTAGTCGCTTCAACAGGATTTAACAGTGAAAGGCTTCTTATTAGAGGAGAAATGTGGGTGTGGCGGAACAGTCCTGCTCCGGCCTGCAGGCCCTGTTCCACCCTGCCCTCCAAGATTTTCTGTCTCCAGTAACCTGCCACCACCAGCTGACCTTTATAAGGAATTGCGCACTGGGAGGGTCAAGAGTCCCAGCTTCCCATCCCAGTTCTGAGGCCTTGCCTCTGTGTCTCCCACTGCCCAGCGGCTGGTCACCATGGGGACCGCTTGCTGCCTTGTGCACTTCTGGAGGAATAACCACTTGCCAACTAACTGCCTTCCCCGGCGTTCCTTTTAAAATAGCGTGTCCACGTTGGTGGAGGTCTATGTGGTACAGAGAACCACTACCAGCATCAAAAGTTATAAAGTATTTATTTAAAAGAAAATGTTTGCAAGCATACTCTTAGCACAGCACCAGATTGAGCAAGGGATTCAAAAGAAAAGGATAAAATGTAGTTCCTCTGTCCCTCCCTCTATACATGCCCTATCAGATTTTAAAATACAGGACAGGCTGCTTAGGTTAAGATGTTATAGTTTTCTACAGAGTCACTTTTACCTTGCAGCTTCCTCCAGCTCTTCAGGCCAGCACATGGTTAATGGCTGCATCTTCCAGTCCTCAGTTAAGAGGTCTGTCTGCTCTGATGAACTCAGCACCAAAGAGACCTTCCTCCTTGCTTCTAGGAGTTTTATCACCTCTCTTTTCCCTACTCACTGACCAGGTCAGGCTGGGTCAGAGAAGCTCTTCCTGGAGATTCCTCCGGGGGATTCTTCCTGGAGCCTTTCTAGTCTAAAGCCATCCAAATCTCTGTTCCCTGCTTGGAGAAGGGAGAACCACCCACCCATTATCTCTCCTACTATATCTATTAGCATTCGTATGAAGGTGGGCTGAGGTAAATCTGGAAAGCAACTGAATTGACTTCCCCCTTCCTGCTTGTTCTCCAGCCAGAGAGACTAACATTTTAAACCTCCTGATAAATGCATTTCTCCACAGTGGGGGAATAGGTAGGGTTGCCACCTTCCAGGTGGTGGCTGGAGATCTCTCACTATTACAACTGATCTCCAGGTGACAGAGATCAGTTCACCTGGAGAAAACAGCCACTTTGGGAGGTGGACTGTATGGCATTATACCCCACTGAAATCCATCCCCTCCCCAAGCCCCGCCCTCCCCAGACTCCACCCCTCAAATCTCCAGGTATTTCCCAGCCCAGAGCTGGCAACCCTACTTTTGCTTCATAAGACTGCCACACATCCCAGGGGTCGTTTCGTAGAAAAAGAGCTAGGGGAACTCATTAGCATAACTCATTAGCATATGCCACATCCCCTGACATCACCAGAAGTGTGTCATCACCATAAGTGTGTCATCCCCTGATCCCACCCCCAACGGTCCCAGCCGCCGCTACCGGCCTTGCAGCTCTACTGCCGAGCCCCTTGAGGGCAAAATGAAAAGTTCCTGTAGCTGCATAGGAAGGGTCACCCACCTCCAGGTGGGCCCTGGAGATCTCCAGACAACTGAGACCAGTTCTCCTGGGGCTGCTTTGGAGGGTGGACTCTATGGCGTTATATCCTGCTGCGGTCCCGCCTCTCCCCATACCTTGCCTTTCCCAGGTTCCACCCCCAAAATCTCCAGGAATTTCGCAACCCAGAATTGACAACCCTACCCACAGGTCATGTGCCGAAAGAACAGGATACCATGGGGCAGTTCCCTCCAAAAGAGGAGGGGCATACTAGGACCCACCTGGGGAGAAATCCCCACAGAGAAGCAAGCCTCAAACCTAGGCAGGCTGGAAGCAAGAACGAACATTCTGCGTCCAATTACCTTTGAAAATGTGTGGACTGCTGAA
>NW_015167549.1:293950-295181 GCF_001447785.1 Gekko japonicus
CACCTTGCAAAATCTGATCATTTGCAGGCTCCGCTGAAGAAATAGACATTTCTGAAGCGGTACAAAATAAACATACGGTGGTATCTGAATTCCCCTGCCTGAGAGATAACTATGTTTGGAGTATTTTGTTTTTACTTGAAGCAGAATTTGGCAAAATGACAAGAGAGAGAGAGAGGAAAAGAGAGAAGAGAACGACTCTCTCAAATCCCCCTCCCTCCCATCTCCTGCACAAGTTTTGTAGACACAAAAATGGCAAGGCTGAATCCACTTTCAAAATACACCTGTCAAAAACGTCGTTTACCATAAAAACATAAGAGATGCCAATGTTGGATATGTTGTGCAGTTATCTGGTTTTCGGTGGGAGCCAGAGGTGTGTCACTTTCCTCCACAAAATGACAGAACAAGAAGTCAGACTCAGGAAAGTCAGGTGGGCATCACACTGCACCATAGAGCAGAAGGGCAACACAGAGGAAAAGAAACTGTAGGCCAGGGGTCCCCTGGTTGCCATGGTACCTGCTTTACTGGGCCCTGCCAAGTGTCTTTAGAACACGGTGGGGTCATGTGAGGCTTTTGCCCAGCAAGGCTTCTGATTGGCCATTGGAGATCTGATTACCTGTGCAGATTTTTTTTTAAAAAAAAACAAAACAAAACATTGGTTTGGCAGAGGCATGATCACAGCACAAGAATCTTCACTGTGGGGTTCCGGCCGATGGCGGCACACTGAGCAGTCGCACCTCCCGGGGGGTGAGGCTGCGCACAGGCAGAAGGGGGGGCGAGACATCGCACTCCCCCCAGGAGTCTGGTGAAAGACCCCTGGCCAAGGGACTTTTGAGAGGTCGCCTGTTCGCCAGCACGATGCTGGAGAATCGAGGCGCCTCTCCGTCCCCATGGTCCCTCTGCTAAGTGTCCGAACGGAGCTAGTGACGCTGGCTGGGACAAGCGCAGGAGATCGAGCGATCGGAAAAGAAAGTAAAACGAGGTCGGATGGCCGAAAATGAACGTGAGTCGGTTCAGAGCGGTTTGCTAAGTTAAAAAGGAAGCTCCCCCAAACCCCCAGGGTTAGAGACTGAAGCAAGCGGGGGAGGGGCCCCTCCCTGGCGCAGAAATGTTTAAGCAAGATCGGGCGGGGGGACGACGGAAGAAAAAGCGGCAAAATTGTTGGGAAAACTTACCAAGGAGTTTATGAGCGTCAGAGTGCAACTTCAGAAACTTTAAAAAGTTTGGCGAAGAT
>NW_015167549.1:295960-329029 GCF_001447785.1 Gekko japonicus
ATAAATATGGTTTTGTAACATGGGGATGCTGAGGGAATTTTTCCTAACAGTTAAATTTAAGACTTAAAGGGATAAAGCATAACTGACTAAGTTCATAAAATGTAGCGTTACGAGAGATGGCATAGTATATAAGCTGTTTTGAAGATTTCGTCTCTTGGGTTTTTAGTCAGTAGCGGTTATCTTTACTTTCTCCCTAAATGTAGTAACCTCCCTAAATTTCTTTGTAGTTTGTAGTCATATATAATATGCAATAAAAAAATCCCCTTCAGGGGGCAAAAAAAAAAACTTCACTGTGTGACCAAAGGTAAGCTGCAGCAGCCATTTTGTGGCAGCACTCACAATGCTGTGTCAGAATTCCAAAGGCACCCTCAGACTCAAAAAGACTGGGGACCACTGCTGTAGGCTTAACAGACTCAACAAAGCAGGAGATGGGTAGGGCCTAGGGTTGCCAGACCCCCCTCCCAGGTGCAGGGTCCCCCCTGCCAGGCCCCACCTCCCCACCACCAATCAGCTGGTTGGCAGGGGAGAACCCTGAAAAAGAGGGAGTTGCAGCAATGTGTCTATGTCACTGCCCACGTGACCCAGAAGTGATGTCATCACATCCAGGTCATTTGGGACAACACTCTGGTATTTAAGCACAAACTCCATGGTAGAAGCCAACTTTACCACAGAGTTCTTGTCCAAATACCAGAGCGTTCCCCCCCCCCCAACATTATGGAAGTGATGATGTCACTTCTGGGTCATGTGGGTTTTTTTCCTCCCTGCCCCATATGTTCTGGCTGTCGTTTGGCTCTTTCTGGAAGTGTTCAATGTTCCACGCAACTCGCCTTAGAAGAGGCTCGCGTGTCTTCGCCAGTCAGTATGGCCGTCATTGAGTAAAGCTTGGCAGCTGCATTGCCAAAGTGCCAAAAGTCTGTGCTTGTGTGTGTGTTTTAATCATCAGTGGAGCCAACAGTGGCATCTGGATATATGGCAGGCGTCCTTGTTGGCGTGAGTTCTCTCGTTCTTCTGCCTTCTTTCCTGGCTAGGTCTTTGCACAATTCTGCGTAGAACTCACGAGCTTGTTGCCAGTCACTCTCTTTTCAGCTATGGGTGTCTTTCTCTAAATTGAAACGTGGGTTGCAAAAAACAAAAACAAAAGTCTGATGGGACACATTCTAGGTGGATCTTCTTTGAAATGTTTCCGATTCATTCATTTATTTAGTAAAGGTAAAGGTTTCCCTTGCTTGAGAGCTAGTCAAATCTGATTCTAGGGAGCGATGCTCATCTCCGTTTCCAAGCTGAAGAGCCAGCGCTTTCTGAAGACATTTCCGTGGTCATGTGGCCAGCATGTGGCCAAGGCACACAGAACGCTGTTACCTTCTCACTGAAGCAGTACCTATTTATCTACTTTAAATTTCTTGCTTTTGAACTGCCAGGTTGGCAGGAGCTGGGGCCAGAGACGGGAGCTCACTCTGTCATACGGCACTAGGGTCTCAAACTGCTGACTACAGACCTTCCGGTCTGCAGCTCAGCATCTTAACCTCTAAGCCACCATGGCCCCTTATTTATTTGGTATTTTCCTCCAAATACAAATGCCTACTTCTTCAGGTACAATATAAGGATGCATGGGGAGGAACTGTGGTTCAGTGGTAGAATATCTGCTTGGCATGCAGAAGGTCCCAAGCAATGCTCCCTCTAAGCTGTGGAGTCTTTTTTTTTTTTAATTGCTTTAAAACTTCTAACAACTGTGGAGTCTTGTGAGCAAAAATTCTACTTTGTGAGTTGCTGGCATTAAAGTTGTGAGGGAGCAATTTGGCTACCGCATAAATTAGTTTGCTCTGGAGCCAGCCTTCCTGCGTTAAGACAAAAATGTGTGAGCTGGGTTTCCGGTTTATGAAGCAGCGATGGCGGACGCTCTCCCAGGACTGTGGGAGAGCGAATTGCACACCAGCGGTCTGGAGGGTTGCCACCTCAAGTGACACCCCCGCGGAGCCTTTGCGATAGGCTCCAGGCCAGAGGGCTTTTGAGGGGTAGCCTCTTCGATGGCGTAATGCCGGAGAATCGAGGCTCCCCTCCACCCTGACGGTCCAGTCACTGTGTGGCCTTCGGGCACTAGCTGGTTTGACTGGGACAAGCGCCGGAGATCGAGTGGAATGGCATTTAAACTGAGTGAGGTCAGAGAAACTGACAATGAACATGAGTTCAGAATAAACCTGATTACTTTAAAAGCAAATTCCCCCCCTCCTCCGCTGACAAAAGCAGTTGCAAAGAGGGACGCCTCTTATGTGAATGAACTGATGTGATATGAAGGGGGAGAGGTTTTTCGAGCCGGGAAGAAGCGGTAGAAATTGTAAACAAAACGGAGAAAATGGTGGCCCAGCAGAGAAAGCTGAAAACGAAACCACCGGGCAGTCAGAGCCCAAAACTGGAAGAGGGAGCAGATGTCATTAAACGGCTAGCAGATATGCTCAAGCCGGTGATGGAGCAACTCGATGGTATTAACCAGCAATTGACCGTGATGAATAAGAACTTTGCATCTCAGCAGTTCCAGCTGAACGAAACGGAGAAAAAAGTGGAGCAGGCAAATGAGAAAATTAAAGAGATAGACACCACAAGCAAGTAATTGAAGAAAAGAATGGGAGAAGTGGAAATGAAGCAGAACTTCCAAGAAAATCGGTTGCTGCAGTTACAGATGGTAAACGTTAACATGATTCTCAGGTTCCAGGGAGTTCCTGAAGCAGAGCGGGAGAACCTGAGGAAGGTGCTCAGCAAGATCATCACTCCAGTAATAGGCTTAACAGCGGATGGACTTGTAAAAGAAATGGAGCTAGCCTACAGGGCATACTCCAACTATATTAAAAAAAATAGCCTGCCTGGAGAAATTGTGGTCAGATTCTCAAGAAGACAGACCAGAGATGCTATTTTAAAAGCAATATCAGCTACTCCACTGAAAATGGGAAATGTAATCATCAAAACTTTAAAAGACATTCCATTTGAAATTCGGCAAAAGAGGAAAAATTACAAAGATTTGATTGCTTAACGTACAGGTGGGCGATCCCGGAAGGTATCATCTTTAAGATTAACAACAAAAGAGAGAGGATAGACTCCATTTCCAAGCCTAAGGAGTTGTTGTGGCGTCAGCTTGGAACAGTGGAAGAGTCCAAGGAGGAAGAAACGAAATCTACTAACTCTGCTACCTCTGGAACGGAAAAGGACTCTGCTACAGAAACGGGTGCAGGAGCTGCCAAAGTTGTCTACAATTTTAGAGACAGAAAGCCGAAGTAAAGGCAGAAGGACTCGGAAATTGGCCTTTTGAAGTGAAGAACACGAAGATGATCAGAAAGTTTTCTCATAACAACTAACATAGTAACATATAAACAGGGAAGATGAGCAGGAACTCTACAAGTATATTGTGATATTAACACTTGTGGTACTAACATTTACACTAACAGAAATTAGATCTCCTCCTCTTGGGTTTTTAGTTTAGTGTGGTTATCTTTCCTTTATTCCTAGTTGTAGTTTCCCTCCTTAATTTTCTTTGTAGTTTGTAGTCTAATGCAAAATAAAAATATCAGAAAAAATTATAAGGATTTAATTTATTTCCTTCAAACCAATGGAATATCGTATAGATGGGCAGTCCCGGAGGGTGTCATCTTTACGATCAATGATAAAAGAGAGAAGATAGACTCCATTTTTAAAGCCAAAGAGTTTCTGCGGCGTCAGCTGGGAACAGAGGAAGAGTCTAAAGAGGAAGAAACAAAATCTAGTGACTCTGCAACGTCCGGAACGGAAGAGGACTCTGCTGCAGAAACAGGTGTAGGACCCGCCAGAGTGGTATACGATTTTAGAGACAGAAAGCCGAAGTAAAGGCAGGAGGACTCGGGAAATGGCCTTTTGAAGCGAAGAACAAGAAGATGATCAGAAAGTTCTCTCACAACAACTAACATATTAACATAAACATTGAAGCTGAGATAAACAAGAACTCTACAAGTATATTGTGATATTAACACTTACAGTACTAACACTTATATTAACAGGGATAAGATCTCCTTCTCTTGGGGTTTTAGCATAGTGTGGTTATCTTTCCTTTATCCCTAGTTGTAGTTCCCTTCCTAATATTTTCTTTGTAGTTATGTAGTCTATTGCAAAATAAAAAATATCCCTTGGGTTTGTTTTTTTTTAATGTGTGAGCTGGAGGCTAAAAAACTGTGAGCTAACTCACACTAACTCAGCTTAGGGTGAACACTGGTTCCAGGTTCAGCCCCTGGCATTGCCAGTTAAAAAGATCAGGTTCCGTCTGTCTGAGACCACAGAGACTTGCTGCCATTCAAAGTAGACTGTACTAATGGACCCATGGTCAGATTCAGTATAAGGCAGCATCATGTGTTCATTTGAGGTTCCTACTCAGTGAGTCTGAAGAAGTGGCCTCTAGACCATTTTTGTTGTTATTTTTTTTAGTTGCCACTCACCCAGAAGTCTTATGGTGACTTATAACACTTGAACAACATCATAATAAATAAGTTAAAAGCCAAAAATAATATAATATAAATAAATTAAAATCCAGCAAATATCAAATAATATCTCCAGTTCTCCACATGCAGCTGCGGGTGTGACCTTGGGTCAGTTACAAGTTGTTCCAGAGCTGTTCTCTCAGGAGCAGTTCTCGAAAGAGCTCTCTCAGCCCCACCTATTTCACAAGGTGTCTGTTGTGGGGAAGAAAAGGGAAAGGAGATGTAAGCCACTCTGAGACTCCTGCAGGTAGTGAAGGGTGGGGTATAAATCCAATCTCTTCTTCTTCTTCTATGTATAAAATATTAAGATCAGCACCACACCCCTATCAAACCAACCCAAAACATCTGGTTAACCTCCAAAGGCCAACCTGAACTATTTGTCCTTACATGCCCTGCAGAAACTAAGCAACAGGGCATGGGTCTCATCAGAGTGCATTCCACAGAGTAGGGGCCTTTCCCTGGTAACATCTAACCAAAAACCGACTTCAGAAGTTATGCTGGGAGGAGATTGTCTAAGTCTTGAAGGGTCTACAAGACTCACGTTTATTTTTCCTGCAAAATATGCACAGTTATCAAATATTCAGAGCCCATCTGGGGGAATGTATTAGCAGCAACATCCATAAATGAGAATCTTTGGGAGCAATTTAATTCCAGGTTTACTACAGAAGGTTGAGGAATTTGTTTTTTGAAAAAGCACAGAGCACAGAGCCTTTCCTTGAAGTTCCACACTAGTTCACGAAGGCAAGAAACACCCTGTGACTAGCACATTAAAATAATTTGATGACACAAGCATGACTGAATGAGGAAAGTGATTTTAATGAACCTTTGTAAAAATGTGTGCTGTCAAAGCATCTGTCTGTTTCCTTTAATGACACATGGTGATCTTTTCTCTCTCTCTGTGTGTGCCTTTACCATTCTTGGCTTCTCTGGGCTTCACGGTGCTTAGGGAAACATGATGTGGTTTATGGAAATATGCAGCGAATGAATTTTCATCAACTGCCACACCCCGTGGTCCTAGATCACTGAAGAGAAGCAAAGCTCTTTGTGTCAGGGCCCAAGCCGTGTAGGACTTTTCCTGTGGGGGGAGGTGAACATTTTTCACTGAGGAAGATTTTCAGGCTTGAGATTAAAATTTGATAAGACAAGATGAAGTTAATTCACGCTATAGTATTCCCCATTACTATGCATGGGTGTGAAAGTTGTACGGTGAAGAAAGCTGGCAGGAAGAAAATAGATTCCTTTGAAACGTGGTGCTGGGGGAAAGTTTTTCAGCTACCCTGTACTGCCAAAAAGACAAATAAGTGGGTTGTAGCTGAAATCAAGCCCAAACTCACCCTAGATGCTAAAATGACTAAACTGGGGCTATCGTACTTTGACCCAATTTATTGGAATATTTGGTTAATACAGCAGAGTGCTGCCCAGTCATGGAAGCGTGATACTGAGTGCAGTAAATAAATCTCCCAAGAAGTATATTGCAAATAAAAGGTAAACTTACATTTATTCAAGCAGATCCAGTTCACGTTCAGGGTGCAGTCGAAAGGAGAGAGACGCCTAATCTAAAGAGTTCTTTCCCTGTCACAAATGGCCGGCTTGCCCGGCATCATGTGTGTGGGAGTAGGAGGTAGGGTTGCCAGTCCCCAGATCCCTACAAAAAGACCGGGAACACAGCCAAATCAGTAGAAGGGAGTATAAATGCTATGTAACCTAAACTGCTCTAAAATAGAAAGTTTATTAACAATACTATACTATCAAATGTCTTAAAGACAATATTTTTATAACTTTTTAATTGCTTTTATACTATAAACCACCAACTACACACTACAAATTCAGAGTAGCAAGGCTCAGTGATAAACTAACTTTCGCTTTAGATACTTCCCTACAAATTAATGCTTACAATGTATCATTTACCTTTCATATATAAAGGATTCAAATAAAAAAGACAAACATGAATTAATTATGATAGCACATATGAGCAATAGTATATATTCTATGGAGCTTAACATAGAAAAATCTCAGATCTTCATTTAGATGCCTTCTTATCTTTACGCTTCTTCTTCTTTTGCCAGGGGATTTTAATCTTGTATGATCTGGGAGCAGCCTCTCCCAGTTCAGAGTCAGATTCAGAGTCAAAGATCTCACCCAAAGACACAGAGGTAGAGGAGGAACTGTCGCTAGCTATCTCCTGTTGTTTGCTTTTTTCTTCTGTAGCCTTATCTTCCTCTGTTTTCTCTTTTTCTTTTGCTGGACTCTGATGCTGCTTCAAAAACAATTCTGCTTTGGTGAGAGAGTCAATCTTTTCCTTTTTGCCTTTATAGTTGAATATAAGTCCTTCTGGTAAGATCCATTGATACTGAATGGTGTTTCTTTGAAGAAATGTTGTAATATTTCTGTATTGCTTTCTCTTTTTACATATTTCAAATGGAACATCTTTCAAAAATTTTATTTCTTCCTCTTGTTGTTGCTTTAAGTATCAAATCTCTTGTTGAACTTTTTGCAAATTTAACAAATATTTCTCCAGGAAGGTTATTTTTCTTCACAAACTCTGAATATGTTCTGTAAATCCTGTCCATATCCGCTTGTAATATTTCAGGTTTGCTGTTGATCAGGGGAGCCAGTGCTTCACTTTGTATCTCTCTTAGATTCTCATCTTTTTTTTTCTGGGACCCCTTGAAATCTTAAAACATATAAAGATCTTTTCACTTGTAGTTGAAGTAATTGTTGTTTTTCAGAAGCTCTGTCTTTATCTGCTACATCCATTCTTTGGTCCAATTCTTTGGTCTTACATTCAACCTTTTTCAGCTTTTGGGCAGTCTTCTCTGATCTTACTTTAGTATCTTTCAGTTCTTTCTGCAAATCATCAAATTTCTTGTTGAGATTCGTCAGCTGGTCCAGCAGGGGGCACAAGGCTTCAGAAATCATACCAGCTGTATCAGAAGTAGTTCCCAATCTTGTGACCGGTGATGCTGTGCTGGCAGTTCCTGTTGTCACTTTGCCTCTGGATGCCATTTCCCCCCCCCCCTCACTGTGTCATTGTTTACATCAAGGTAAAAGTTTTTTAAAGTTCTAAGATTCTTCTGTGCGGTGTATAGTAAGGCCCACTGCATTCAGGCTAAGTTGGGTGAGTTTCTGACAGTAGAGTTTCGGCTTAGCTTCTTGTTTTGATACTTTTAACGCTGATTTGTCTAGGGTAGGGTTTCTCCTCCCCCTCCCTTTTTATCTGTGGAGCTTTGCCGTCTCACTGCTGGTTCCCATGCCCGCTTTACACTTGTCTTTCTTTTTGAAACTTCTTCACTCACGTTTTGCCCCTGAATGTCTTCATATGAGGGGAATCTCTTTCGCTTAGGTCCTTGCACGCTCTGGTCCAGTAACATCTCTTGTCGCCATTGTTGGCTTCAGGATAAGGGGACCTTAAGGAGCTAAAAGGAGCCTCAATCCCCCAGCCACAGCTTCAGGAGCGGCTCCTTCAGCGCTCCAGGACAGAAGCCCCCTACAAGGACTTCAGGGGAGATGGAATACATCTGATCTCCCTCCCTGCCACCCCGATCCGAAACGCACCCATCGGAGCTCGATGGAATGCGTCCGTCTGCAAGTTGCCAAAACCAAAACTCCTTAAAGACAATAAATTTAACAATCAATGTTACAACATAAACATACAGCAAAAAATTGTAAATGAAGTCCGGCTCATAACTTTGAACTACCCACAAAAGGAGCCATGTAGTACAAATCAATGTATAAACAATTGCAGGGACATTGTGAACGTTTTCGTGAGTAACGCGGCTCCAGACTTTGTATACAGCCATGGAATCAATAATACACATTTGTCATGAGACAAGGATTCCAGATGTGACCTTGTTCCAAGATCTTTTTCAATCATGTCTGTTGTATCAGTCAATGTATCATATCACAAAAAGCCATAGTTCTGTCAGTGCTGTTTTTGAAAAGAGTAGTTTCTGTCAGAGCTCTCTCAGCCCCACCTACCTCACAGGGTGTCTGTTGTGGGGAGGGGAAGGGAAAGGGGTTTGTAAGTCACTCTGAGATGCCGAGTGAAGGGTGGGGCATAAATCCAATCTCCTTCTCCTCCTCCTCTTCTTCTTATCCCTCCTTCCCCAAATTTACAATTTTGTGTCCAGACTATTGCCAGCCATTCCTGCATTTGGTTCCCCAAAATATGTGTAGAAAAACAAAGAATTTCAAGAGGTGCAGAACAGGACCGGCAAGCATAATGCACAGTGGTGTTACTTTGCACACCATCCCTGCTCTTAGAAAGGAAATTGCATTGTAGGATAAGAAGAGGCTATAATGACCGTTAGACATTAATAGCAGGTATCCTTAGCCCATCATTTGCTGATATTAAAATAATCAAAGCATGGTCACTAGATATCCATTGACAATATTTGTTGTCAAGAGGCCCTTGGAGTCTTACTTGTTTGTTCTTCCCCCAACCCTGTGTCATGGTAGGGTTACTAATGTTGGCAGAGTTTAAATATGCAAAGGAAGTGGAGCACTGTCTATTTAGGGAAAAATAAGTAGGGCCCCTGCCACACGGCAGGGAAAACACGGGGCGAAGCGCGGCTTTTAAAAGCTGCGCCAAAAAAGAAACGCCGCGGCGGGATCCCACGGATCCCGTTAGCCGCGCGCCGTTGCTCCCTGGCACGATCAGATGCCGGGGAGGAAGATACGAGTGGGAGGGGGAGGCTGCCGAACTGCGCATGCTCGAGCATGCGCAGTACAGCAGGGGGCCGGGGATGCGGCAGCGGCAAGACGCGCCGCCGATCCCACGGCCAGGATGATGCAGCCCAAACGGATGAACCACCGAAGGTAGGTGGTTCATTTTTGACGCGCTTCATCGGGGGAAGGGCCGGATCGGAGATGGGAGCGCAACGCCAGGCAGATGTTGACGTCGGATCGCGTCTGTTTGCCGCACTTCCAATCTGGCCCACTCCCGGCCCAAAATGCCTCGTATGAACGGGGCCTAGGTATATTTTAAAGAAGAACAAACTGTTATAGAACATAGAAGAGAGAGAGCCTTAACTGTCTAGCAGCCTAACTGCTGTAAGAGGAACAACAAGAAGAAGGAAGCTCTGCAGGACCAGGAAGTCTCCAGAAGAGCCAATCCGGAGACAGGATTCAGAAGGACATAATTTGAAAATGTGGGCGGTCCCTAATCTAGCTATGCTAACTAGCAGCCCTTCAGCTGTCCCCCTGTAGGGTGATCTTCAAATCTTCTTTATAAGGCTGCACTATAGACCTTGCATATTCCAACAGCTAACTCTGGGTTCAGACATTCTTGGAGCTCTGAGAGTACAGTCTCAGGGGAGGGGAGGGACCTCAGCAGGGTATAATGCCATAGAGTCACATAAGCATGCATGAAGCATGTTAAGTCGTGAGCTTAACAAATAGTCGGAGAGTGATTTCAGCAAGAACACAACTTTATTCTTCAACTCGAATACTTCTCCAACACGGATCAACATCTGATAGCCAGAACAGCTTTTACATTGCAGCTGTCCTGCTTTTAAACATTTCCCAGCTAATATAGCCATGCCTATCATACACATAACAACCAATACGATGGAGCGCATAAGAGCCAATCACGATCGTTCCCGCTCGGGGACTTGCTTGAAGTGATTGGATACACTTTTCCTGGGCTAGCGATGTCATTGGCTGTATTTGGATCCTAGCCCAGGATGAAGCTTAACATTGCTTCCTTATGAGATGATTCACAACAGATCCTGTATTCAAGGCAGCTTTGAATACATTACAAAGCAACCTTATACCGAATCAGACCTCTGGTCCATCCAGGTCAGTATTGTCTAATCAGACTGAGAGAGGCCCTCCCGGGTCTCAGGTAGAGGTCTTTCACAACACCAGTTACCTGGTCCTCCTATCTCGAGATGCTAGGGACTGAAACTGGCACCTTCTGCATGCCAAGCCATGGCTCCTTCCCCACCTGATTAAAATAATTAAATAGTCCACCTTCCAAAGCATCCATTGTCTCCAGGGGAACTGATTGCTGTCATCTGGAGATCGGTTGTAGTTCCAGGAGATCTCCAGGCCCCACCTGGAAGCTGGCAACTGTGTCTCATGAGGTGACGGGACTGTCTGCAATTTTGCAGGAGGGAAAATATAAAAAAAAAAACCCCAAGAAAATGGAAAAAATGCTCTATGTATTCAGAGACAATTTAGCTTCTAAAGTGCCTTGTGAAAACTCATCCAGGGGAGAAGTGCATGGGAGAGTGGTAAGCCCCATTCAAGACGGAGACTCTTTTGTTAATGCTAAAACTCGAAAAAACAGATTGAGAGAGAGAGAAAGAGAAAGTCCTTTAGTGGAAGCTTTTAAAATGCACACAAAAGAAGTTGACTTGGAGATGTTGACTGTCTCATGATGGAGGTTTCTGGTATGTAGCTACGCTATGGGGAGTTGGCACGGAACAGAAGACAATCGATGTGATACATAAATCCTCGCCACGCTGATTGTACACACCCAATTGAAAAATGTAAGTCAACAATAAATCCTGTTCTTTAAATACATACACACACACATATCTATTTATATGAGTATCCTCAAGCCGTAGCATGCCCTTAATCCTCCATTTTATTTGGTATCCTTTACCTTATCCAACACATATAAAGGATACGTCCTGACTCTTACGACTTCACTAAACGTTCCATGAAAGTAGCTTTAAGGAACAGGCCAATATTTGTACAGCAGATAATGCCGAGACAACAGAGCCGGGCTTTAAGTAAGCAAGAAGAAGGTGGAGGGAGGCTCCATTTTCTACAGTGAAATGGGCTACTTATTGTATATTCAAAGGCAGGGGCCCCGTACATTCTTTGTCTTGCAAACACAGGGCTTTTCTTTTTTTAAATTTTGGTTATTATTTTATTTATGGAACGTGTTCATTAGCACCAAGGGCATCATACAAAAGAGAATTAAAGAAAATGTTTATAAAACAAAAAAAGAACATCGGCCCCGTTCACACAGCGAATTTGCCACGGGAGAGCCACAATTGGATGGCGGATTTTCCGGGCACGATCACACCACAACATCTGGCAAGTGAAGCGCACCCATGGCCAACCTGTGGCATGCCGCCGAATATGCGCGATTAAAAAATACCTCCTCGAAGGTAGTAGCAAACGGTTTGCCATGGGCTGCCTCCGGACTCCCTTGGCATGATCACGCCGACATGGCTTTTCCCTCTGGCCGTCTTCATTGCTGTGCACACGCCGAGGGCCAAAACCATGGGTTGCTGCCGATGTGTCTGATCGCGTGCACAAATAGCCACACCTCCCCCCGCGTTTTCCGACCCGTGTGACCGGGGCTATCATAAAGCTACAGTCATGAAAGCTCAAGAAAAGCAGACAGGCAAACTAATGTGGAAAAGGAAGGGTGAGGAGGAAAGGTTAGTTGCGGGGGGGGGGGACAATAGGCATACATTTAAGACAGAATGACCAGAGGATGGAACTCTTCATACCCTACCTTTCTCTCCAATAGGGACCCCCAAGCATAGAGTTGCCAGGTCCCTCCTGGAAAATGGTGTGGGATGGGCGGACTTACCTGGAGAAAGATAAAGGCCCAGGCCTTGTTGCTGGCCATCACATGGGAAATGATGTCATCATCACGCCAGCAATGTCCACGCAACACTCTAATATTTGGGCAAAAACTCTATGCTAAAATCAGCTTCTACCATAGAGTGTTTGCCCTTGCCCTAACACCAGAGCATTGCCTGGATGTTGCTGGCGTGATGATGTCACTTCCTGTGCAATTAGGGTTGCCAAGTCCATCTTCCACCCCCAGTGGGGGACTTTGGGGGCGTTCCTGGAGGGAGCGGGGCATCCCCGAAGTGATGACATCACGTTGGGGATGTCCGCCCACCCCCGCCCGTGCGCTGGATCTCCAGAGACTGCAGTTCCCTGGACTTAAAGTAGCTGGCGTTTCCCTTTTCAATGCAGGAGCCGGCGTTTCCCCTTTAAGAGCAGCCGCGTTTCCCTTTTAAGACCGAAGCTGGCATTTCCCTGCAAGCTTGCGGTAGTCGCGCTTGGGAGGAAACATGGGTTGCACGGGAGAGAGATGGGTGGCAGTGGGTGTTGGGGGTGGGGCTGTTTTTGAAAAGAGCAGTTTCTGTCAGAGTTCTCTCAGCCCCACCTACCTCACAGGGTGTCTGTTGTGGGGAGGGGAAGGGAAAGGAGTTTGTAAGCCACTCTGAGACGCCGAGTGAAGGGCGTTTGGGAACCCCCCCTAAAATGGGGGACCCCTGGCAAACCGGGGGGTTTGGCAACCCTATGTGCAATACTGGCAGTAAGGCTTGGGCCTCTCTTTCTCTCCAGGTAAATCCCCCCACTGACCAGTTGATCGGTGGCTGGAGGCAGGGCCTGGTGCCAGGGGACCCTGCCTCCACTGGGAGGTCTGGCAACTCTACTCAAGCAGCTTATATCATTCTTCCATTTTATCTAGGGCTGCCAAGTGAGGGCGGGGGGTGGGTAAACCCCCGCTTTGGAGGCCTGATTTCCGCCGCCACGGAATCGGGCCCAGGGGGAAAACCCGCCCCCCCGAAGCGCAGCGTGGGTGCGTCACAGGAAGTGACGTGTCACGGTTCCTCCCCTCCGTGGGGATCTGCTCGCCCTCCGCCGTGACGTCTCCCTAGGCTGTGCCGGACCAAAGTGACGCTCCCCTGCCGGTGAGTCAGAATGACTTGGCAATCCTAATTTTATCCTCACAGCCCTGTGAGGGTGGTTAGCCCGAGGGCGTGTGACTGCCCCGATATCACCCAGGAAGCTTCCATGGGAAAATGGAGATCAGAACCTGGGTCTCCCAGATCCCTAGCATCATCAGGGTACTTTCCACAAAACAGCATCCAAATAACTCGAGGCAACAGCAGGCTGACACCAGGCTGATCACTGAAGGGAGGTAATATAATGCAGAATGGGGGGGGGGGGGGGGCCCACCAAAGAAAAACAAATTGCTTGGAGGCCACCGCAGTGAGCATGGATTAAAAGAAGAGTGCAGAAAGGGCCCAGGTCTGGAGACCTGGGGGGTGGAGCCTGGGGTAGGGAGGGTTTGGTGAGGGGAGGGAGCTCAGCAGGGTAGAACGTCACAGCAGCCGCCCTCCAAAGCAGCCATTTGGTCCGGGTGGAGTGATCTCGGTTGTCTGGAGACCAGCTGTAACAGTGGGGGGATCTCCAGGTGCCACCTGGAGCCTGACAGCCTTCCCTACAAAAGCAGTCTCCAAGACAGCCACCTTGGCTTCTCTCCTAGCAGCCCCGTCATCCCCTTCTTGCTAGACACATCAATATTTGCTATGTGTCTGTGAGTACGCGGCACCTCTTGCCGTGGGTGATGTGATCTGAGAGCACGGTGCCACGTGGGTTTGTTTCTCTACACAAATTGGTTTGGTTCCAAAGTTTACTTTCTTAAAAAACCTCACCTTGCCATTGTAGAGGCATCCTTTGCAAAGTCACAGCGCATGCCAGCAGTCGCTTCTCTTATCAGAACCCTGGACTGTTTGCGTTGGACCACTTTATCATCCAGGAAACTGACATTTTTCATATTTGCTAGCCTGGAGCCTCAGTAAAATTAAGCTTGGCTGAGTAGAGCTATAACTAATATCAATTTTCATTCTTGAATAACAGCTTGAAATTGCCTTCAGGAAAAGGAGGCCTTTGTTGCCTTGGATGAGAGAGGAGGAGGGGGGGGGAAGGTATAATAATCGACTTCGCCTTTGTCCTCGGGCTAAACATGTGGTTAGTCTCACAAAGAGCGTTCAACAACTTTACAGGTTCCATCCCTGTTTGATTTAAGCTTTCAGGCGACTAACAGTGTGTGAAAGACGGAAAAGGCTGTTGGCCTGGCCCTGTTCCTTCTCCCAAATAGGAAGCACAAAGTATAGAACCTGGGGATGATGAAGGACCAGTGCCGCTGGCAGCGTCTAACTAAATGTTTAAGAAAACAGAACCTGGGGACAGGGCGGGGTCTTAGTCAGCCAAACACACCCAGTCGACTAGGCTCCCTGATCGGCTGGCCACACCACAAAGGACTAGGCTCCCTAATCAGTTGGCTCCACTCTAAAGACTATACTCCCTGATCATCCACAAAGGAAAAAAGCTGGGTTCAGTGGACATCTTGTGCTGGACTGAGACCTGAAATGAACCGGGGGGGGGGGATTTTGGATTCTCGTGCTGCACAATCGCTTGCAACAGATTCAAATTTAGGTTCTCCTGACTAGGATCCCATTCGATAGAAGGGAAGGAAACAAACATAAAAATCCACACTGTACAATAATAAGCAACCCAAAATTATAAGTAAAAACAGGGCTATTTTTGGGCAGGAACGCACAGGAACAGAGTTCCGGCTGGCTCCCAAGTTGGCCACGCCCAGCAGGAACTCATTAGCATAATAGGCCACACCCAACAGCAGAAATTCATTAGGATTGGCTACATTAGGGGTGTGTGGCCTAACATGCAAAGGAGTTCCTGCTACAAAAAAAAGGCCCTGGGTTTTGACACCAAACAAGGTAAACAGAATAACAAGCAAAAGGTGGGTGTGGCTGGATGACCACACTTCTGGTAACATGTGGGGTGCATCCTAATGTGCTAATGAGCTGTGCTGGCAGGGGCGTGGCCTAATATGCTAACGAGTTTCTGGTGTTGGGTGTGGCCTATTATGCTAATTAGTTCCTGCTGGGCTTTTTCTACAAAAAGAGCCCTGGAAAAACCAATGTTTTGTAAATTATATGTAAATTATAAGTAACAGTGTCACCAATGTTGCATGATCCTGCCACATCCCCGTCCCCAACACACCCTCTGGTTGCCAAGTTTGGCCTGGTGATCCTGGAGACAGAAGCCCCTTTTACAAGTTACAAACAATGACTGCCCGTGCATCCTGTATATGTACATCTGATTGTAAGAAAGCGTGAAGGTGCATTTGCAACACAAATGAAACCGGGGCCTAGTACCTGGATAAACGTGTGGCTTAGAATCACACATTCAGCTGTACATGTGTTGAACGTTAACATGAGAATTACTCAACACATATTTAAAAATCAAGTGTACACCGTACACAGATTGTATGGTTAATTTACAATATGTAACTTGCAGGCAGAGTTAGTATTTTTTACGAGGCAAAAGGTTTTAAACGTTTTGGCAGCCTGAAACTGCGATCACACACACCCGATGAACAAACAAAGTGAAAGCAGCATGCAGAGAAGGAGAAGAAAAAGAAGAAGAAGAGGAGGAGGAGGAGAAGGAGGAGATTGGATTTATACCCCACCCTTCACTTGGAGTCTCAGAGCAGCTTACAAACTCCTTTCCCTCCCCACAACAGATACCCTAAGAGGTAGGTGGGGCTGAGAGGGCTCTGAGAGAACTGCCCTTGAGAGAACAGCTCTGAGAGAACTTGTGACTGACCCAAGGTCACACCAGCAGCTGCAAGTGGAGGAATGGGGAATCAAACCTGGTTCTCCCAGATAAAAGACCGTGCACTTAACCTCCTGACACGGCTGTGGAAAATCTGTGGGGAAACAGATGCAGAATCAGCCACACTTTTAATCCACTTCTGCACTGCCACTTTTGTCACTTGGTTTTCCCTATTGCTTTGCCCTCCCCCCTGCTTTTTCCGAATCAGCCATGCTCCCTCTGGGACTACTAGAGAAAGCAAAACACATTGGGGGGGGGGGCTGAAGCAATTTGAAAGTGGATTGAAAGTGGATTGAAAGTAGATTATTTAGTATATGTGATCTCAGCCAAAGTTTGCTTTTTTAAAAATTAAATTTTAAAATTAAAAATATATGAGAAGTAGAATTTGAATCCTGAAATGTTGCAAAACTCAGGATTTTGGCAAAATATCCTTGCAGCTAGCTCCGCCTTCATTTCTCAAGTGGAAAGGGGCTGTGCTGCTGTATCAACAGGAGCTGCTGGTTGCTTATAGTGCAGTCCTGAGCAGAGTCACACTTTTCTGTCCACTGAGATAGACTGAAATGGGAAACCATGTTAGTCTGTCTGTAGCAGCAGAAAAGAGCAAGAGTCCAGTAGCAGTCTTAAAGGTGCTACTGTACTCTCGCTCTTCTCTTCCGTCCATTAAAACCAATGTGTTTAGAAGGGTATAACTCTGCCTAGTAATGCACTGTTAGTGCATCTGCACCAGCTATTTGCTTCAGCAGATTTCCAGGCCTGGTGATGGGCCAAATTATACTAGATTGGAAATCCACAATTGGATGACCCAACGTCTTTGTACTCCCTCTAAGCTGTGGAGTTTTGTAAGTAAAAATTCTCCTTTGTGAGCTACTGGCATTAAAGTTGTGAGCGAGCAACTGGGCTACTGCATAAATTAGTTTGCTCTGGAGCCCTCCTTCCTGAGTGAAGACAAAAATGTGTGAGCCGGAGGCTAAAGAACTGTGATCTAGCTCACACTAACTCAGCTCAGAGGGAACACTGCCCTAATGCATAGCCACCGGGGGGTGGGGGGTGGGAGTGGATTCAGATCAGGGTGGCAACACTCAGCAAGGAATCACAATTTTTTTCACCCTGCACTGCTTTCCTGAGTGAAACACCCACCCCCACCACAATCAACCCTGGTACGTACATACAGGGCTATTTTTGGGCAGGAACGCACAGGAACGAAGTTCCGGCTGACTCCAGAGTTGGCCACGCCCACTACAGCCAAAACCTCTGCGTGTGTGGCTACAGAGGGAAGGCCTGGAGAGCTACCCTGCCTCCCCATGCCTTCCCTGGCCTGTCCAAGGGCCGGCTTGCCCGAGCTTCCCGCAGCCACAGGGTGCTCGGGCAAGCCAAGGGAAGGCATGGGGTGTGGCCTAATATGCCAATGATCTGCATTGTCAGGGGTGTGGCCTAATATGCTAATGGTTTCTGCTGTTGGGTGTGGCCTATTATGCTAATGAGTTCCTGCTGGGCTTTTTCTACAAAAAAAGCCCTGCGTACATACATGCCATCAAGACACAACTGACTTATGGCAACCCCAGCAAGGGGCTTTCAAGGCAAGTCAAAAGCGGAGGTGGTTTGCTATTGCCTGCCTCTGCACATAGAGTTGCCGACATCCAGGTGGGACTTGGAGATCTCCTGGAATTACAGCTCATCTCCAGACTACAGAGATCCATTCCCCTGGAGAAAATGGCTGCTTTGGAGGATGGACTCTATGGCAGTAGACACCCACTGAGGTCCTTCTCGTCCCCAAACCCCACCCTCTCCAAGCTCTACCACCCAAATCTCCTGGAATTTCCCAAACTGAAGTTGGCAACCCTAACTGCATAGCCTTCTTTGTTCGTCTCCCCATCCAAGAACGGACCCTACTTAGCTTCCAAGATCTGAGAAGATCAGGCTATACATTAATCCCAGAATATCATTGTGGGACAAAAAAATATGGGACCACTAAAGTAAAGGTAAAGGTTCCCTTGCTCGAAAGCCAGTCGAATCCGACTCTAGGGTTGTGGTGCTCATCTCCGTTTCAAAGCCGAAGACGTTTCCGTGGTCATGTGGCCGGCATGACTAAACACCAAGGCGCACGGAACGCTGTTACCTTCCCACCAAAGTGGTACCTATTTATCTACTTGCAATTTCTTGCTTTCGAACTGCTAGGTTGGCAGGAGCTGGAACTAGAGACGGGAGTTCACTCCGTCATGCGGCACCCGGGTCTCGAACTGCTGAACAACCGACCTTCCACAGCCTGCAATTCAGCATCTTAACCACTTGAGCCATCGCAGCTCCCCATGGGACCACTACATTATGACAAAAGTAACTGACAACCTATCCAATGTTGATTCTCAATTTTTTCTCATTCAACATAGTTACAACTCGGTTTCCCATTATGGACTACTTAGTACAACAAGATGGAATTCCTATGTGATCTATGTCTGCGGTAACTATAAAGTATTTCGGATACTCTTCTCTTAATGAGATTGATGAAATCAATGAGTATTGTTTTATATTTATATCATATGTCCATCTCATTAATTCACGCTATACGTCTGATGTTAACATCTTTGATTTTGTTTTCTCCATCTGCATTATGGTTTTGAAAATATACAATAAAAAGTATATTTTAAAAAGCAAAACCAGAACACAAGATCGGGCTATACCATGCTGCCTCCCCTCTATGGCCCATTCTGCATCTAGCCTTCGCTCCGCTGTTTTACCAAACTCACGTTGGAACAGAAATTCCCCTCTACATTGCATGCCACTTTCACTTTCTTTGATTGTCGGGTTTTATGGTAGCCTCCACACTGCACACCAGCTACACTTGCTTTGATCTCTCAGTTTTATGGTACTGTCTGCATAGATTTATGGCCGTTTTATGGCCATTCAGGGGTGACTCTGCAGTCAGTATGGTGTTGGCCCCGGGTATTTGAATGTGCTTTTGAGCTGCATCTTTTTCCGTTCCAGTGTGACGGAGCGAATGCTAGCTGCAGAATCGGCCTCTATTAACCGTAGTTGAGAAAGAAAGCAGGTGCCCCATCTTTGCCTGTCATCCTTCCTGCCCTACCTGGTGGGGAAGGCTTTAATTAGGAAAATGGCATTGGGGGGGGGAATTGACCCATCGTGTTGAGTACGGTAGCCTCTTCCCAAACCACACCCTCAAACCCATCCTGGAGCTGGTGTCACACCTGGGCTTGGTTGCAGGAACATGAGTCTCTTGTCAAAGAGCTACTCCAACTTTCCCATGTGAGAAAGAAGAGCCCCTCCCCCCTGAAGTAAGCGCCCCTGCTAATTGCATCAAGCTCAGCTTCTCACAGCATTGTGATGACAGTGGTTTCAATGTCTTACCCACTGCACAGCACGATCGAGAAGGATTTCCACGTGAGGCTTCCAGATTGCTTAACCCCTCTCAGGGATAAAGAGCAGGTAAAAAAAAAAAAAGAAGTCCTACCCAATTCTAACCTTGCTCAACCGCCATGAGATCACAGGCTCTGCATACGATACAAGTCGCGGTGCTAACAGGACGTGGGAGCCATCGATTCTGAGTGGGAGGTTAAAGGAGTTGACATCCTGTTTGGCTACATTTTCTAAGCCTGAGCTCAGTGGGAGAACCAGATCAAAGGGAACCAGGTGTGTCGGGGATTAATTTGCCAGCACAAGGAAAGACAAAGTGATCTTCTCTAGGGAAGATCGGCCTCCCCAGATAAGGAAACCAGTGATAGTAGGACTCCACAGCCCATTCTTATCTGTGATGAATAGACAGGGGGGGTATAATTTCTTTCCCATCAATCACTTGGGAAGCGCAGGCTTGCAGAACGAGGATTTGAATCCAAGTCAAGCGCCGAAGAATAGTGCTGGAGAAGACTCTTGGGAGTCCCTTGGACTGCAAGAAGATCAAATCAGTCAATCCTAAGAGAAATCAACCCTGACTGTTCCCTGGAAGGCCAGATAATGAAACTGAAGCTCAAATACTTTGGCCACCAAATGAGAAGGGAGCACTCAATGGAGAAGACCCTGATGCTGGGAAAGATTGAAGGTCAAAGAAGACGGGGACGGCAAAGGATGAGATGGTTAGACAGTGTCATCGATGCAACGAACATGAAATTGAGCAAACTTCAGAGGACGGCGGAAGACAGGAGGGCCTGGCGGGAGATGATCCATGGGGTCGCAAAGAGTCGGATTCTACTGTGCGACTGAACAACAACAACAACAACAACTCCAGACCCTGGGTACAGACAGACAGTGAAAAAAGGAGCCTTGCTGCATAGCAGATGCCCTCTGTTTGGGGGGCTTTTTTGCCAGGCTTTGGCATGTGAACAAACGCATGAAGCTGTGTTGTACAGAGGGCCAGACTAGACCTATGGACACTGACGCCACTGTCGAAAAGAATTTGGCCGTTTAAAAACGCCACCATTAAATGTGGCCATTCAAAAGCTCAGGCTAGCCTGATCTCATCAGATCTCGGATGCTAAGCCGGGTTGGCCCTGGTTAGTGTTTGGATGGGAGACCCCCAAGGAAGTCCAGGGCTGTGACGCGGAGGCGGGCAATGGGAAACCACTTCTGAAGGTCTCTTGCCATGAAAACCCTACAGGGTCACCATAAGTCCGCTGTGTCTTGAAAGCAAAAAAAAAAAAGTCAACATATTACATATCAATGATTAGTCATCTTAAGCTGTATATCTCCAGTTATGCAAACAGACTTTCTTCTGCTTGCTCTTTGTTGATCTCTTGCTCATAAAAGCTTCCAGACCCTTCCCTATCGTTGATATAATATTTGAACTGAATCACTGGCCTCTTCTAACTGCTGTGGTACTGTCAGCCTGCCTGTCCCTCTCTAATTTTCAGGGAAGCAAGAAATATTAGGAAAGATGAAGAGGCTGCAACTTGGAAAGAAGGACATCCGTTGCCTGCAATAAAATAGTGTGTATCTACAATTCAAAGCCCCATACTCCCCCCTAAGCAGAAACAACTACGAACAATCATAATCACTTAGGTAGGAAGGTGCTCTTCTCGTTCTCTGAGACCTCCTAGGTGGACTAGGCTCAGGGCACATCTCCGTCAGTGGCACTTCGTTCGACTCTGGGACCGCAGAGTCAGGAACACTTCCATCCGTTACGTTCGGTTCGAGAGTAGGGGTCTGCCCTGCCTCTGGAACAGTGCTGATGCCCTCAGGCCCGTCAGCACTCGCCTCCAGGGGAGGTCTCGGAAGGTCCTCGGGGTCTATTGACTCAGTTGGCAACGCGTTGGGTCGGTCAGTCGCCCACCGTTGCCTCAACTGGTCTACGTGCCTACGCCACTTGCGACCATCAGCAAGTCGTACCACATACATTCTGGACCCAACAGTTTCAACAATAGTGGCTGGGAGCCACAAGTGACCACTGGCATAATTTCTCGCATACACCTTGTCATCTTTCTCATATATGCGTACCTTCGTTTGTTCACTCTGCTGTGGTGGTTTAAGGTACTTCAGGTCCGGGTGCAACCTATCTAATAGGGTTGCCAGCCTCCGGCCCATCAGCATTTCGGCCGGACTGCAGCCAGTTGCTGAACACGGGGTAACATGCTGTCTGAGCAAGAACGAAGCTAACTTTACCCCCCAGTCACCATAAACCAATTTACTCAGTGCTTCTTTGGTGGTTCTTACCATTCTTTCCGCCTGACCATTCGAAGCCGGGTGGAATGGGGCCGATGTAATCTGCCTGATTCCGTTATCAGCCAGAAATTTTTCAAACTCCATAGATGTAAATTGCGTCCCGTTATCACTGACCAATACATCGGGTATACCATGGGTCGCAAACAGGCGCCGCAGCACATTGATGACAGACCCGGAAGTGGTGGAATGCATGTGCGCAACCTCCAACCATTTCGTATACGCATCAACAATAATAAGGAACATTTGTCCCTGAACCGGCCCCGCAAAATCTAGGTGGAGCCTCGACCAAGGTTTTCCCGCCGACTCCCAACGCTGCGGAGTGGCGGTTGACGGCTCAGGCCTAGCCCGCTGACAGGGCTCACACACTCTGACCCAATCCTCGATTTCCGCATCAAGCCCGGGCCACCACACATAACCACGGGCCAGTGCCTTCATGTGGACCATGCCTGGATGGCCCTCATGGAGTGATTTCAGCACTTTTTGTCTGAGGCAGTGAGGCACCACCACCCGGTTTCCCCACAGTAAACAGCCCTTAGACACAGACAGCTCGTTTTGGCGCGCTTTGTACATGCGAAATTCCGGCTCCATAGCACCCATCGGCCACCCCCTCCAAACCCAGTTAAGAACTCCCGCCATTACACTGTCCTTAGCCGACGCAGCGGCAATGTCCTTGGAGGTGATGGGTGCTTGCGGCAGTTCTTCGATGGCCAACACAGAGGCCGTTGGTGCAGGGTCCAAATCTCGGCCGGGCAGCGGGCAACGACTTAATGCGTCCGCATGTCCGATGGCCTTGCCCGGCCGGTGCTCCAGGTCATAGTCATAGGCCGACAAAAACAAGGCCCAACGGAGCATTCTGGCAGACATTATGCTTGGGAGTTGCCGGTCCGGGGCAAAGATCCCAAGCAGCGGCTTGTGGTCCGTCACAAGTAGGAAATGTCTGCCATACAAGAAATCGTGGAATTTCTTTACTGCAGAAACGAGCGCCAGTCCCTCTTTATCGATCTGGGCATAGTTCTTTTCAGTTTCACTTAGTGACTTTGAATAAAACGCGACGGGGGCCTCCCGCCCGTCTTCCATTACATGACTTAATACCGCCCCCACCCCATAAGGAGAGGCATCTGCGGCCAAGACCAACAATTTCTGGTCATCGTAATGGGTCAACACTGCATTTGATGACAACAATGATTTCACCCCTTCAAACGCCTTTTTTTGTTCAGCACCCCATGGGAGGATTCACATACCTCCTAATGCATTCAGGGCAGCATCTGAATACATTACAGGAGACCCCCAAGGAAGTCCAGGGCCACTATGCAGAGGCGGGCAATGGGAAACCACTTCTGAAGGTCTCTTGCCATGAAAACCCTACAGGGTCACCATAAGTCTGCTGTGTCTTGAAAGCAAAAAAAAAAAAAGTCAACATATTACGTATCAATGATTAGTCATCTTAAGCTGTATGTTTCCAGTTATGCAAACAGACTTTCTTCTGCTTGCTCTTTGTTGATCTCTTGCTCATAAAAGCTTCCAGACCCTTCCCTATCGTTGATATAATATTTGAACTGAATCACTGGCCTCTTCTAACTGCTGTGGTACTGTCAGCCTGCCTGTCCCGCTCTAATTTTCAGGGAAGCAAGAGATATTAGGAAAGATGAAGAGGCTGCAACTTGGAAAGAAGGACATCCGTTGCCTGCAATAAAATAGTGTGTATCTACAATTCAAAGCCCCATAATCCATATACCACATCTGAGGATCAGGGTTCCTCTCATTAAAATAAAAGAAAGTCCTGGAAACTGATGAGAGTCCCAAGACTTCTGTTTACAGAAGATAAAGAACTACAATTCCCAGGGTTCTCTAGTGACCAAATATAAATATTTCGCCAGTCTTAAGTTTGTAACGCAGCAATACCAATATCAGACGTATGCCCTGATATTCGAACTGCGCACATTGGTTCTGTAAGATCCGACGAGCACTGAACGAGAACAACAGCTGCAATTTGACACATGCACGATTTTTTAAAAAAGCAATTAAAGTTGCCCCCAGAAAGCAATTCATAGGAGAAGCTTCAGCCCAGCAGGGTCTTCTCCAATCAAGAGGATCAGCTGGCAATTAAGGGCCCAGCGAACAGCTGCTCTGGTCCTATTGACAGCCCTTCGCCTTGCTGTGGCCCTGATGGGCATCACCCTGAATGCAATTACTAACAGGGTACCAGGAGCTCATTTCCCAAACACCGTAAACTACAGGCACCCAAAAGAGACACCGCCTGGATTTGTTCTCAGTATAGCAAATGTCAAGGCTATTTTTGAGCAGGAACGCACAGAAACGGAGTTCCGGCTGGCTCCTGAGTTGGCCACACCCAGCAGGAACTCATTAGCATAACAGGCCACACCCAGCAGCAGAAACTCATTAGGATTGGCTACAGTAGGGATGTGTGGCCTAACATGCAAAGGAGTTCCTGCTACCAAAAATAGCCCTGGGTTTTGACAAAAAGGTAAACAGAATGAGAAGCAAAAGGTGAGTGTGGCTGTATGACCAGACCTCTGGTAACATGGGGATGTGGCCTAACATGCTAATTAGCTGTGCTGTCAGGGGTGTGGCCTAATATGTTAATGAGTTTCTGCTGTTGGGTGTGGCCTCTTATGCTAATGAGTTCCTACTGGGCTTTTCTATAAAAAAAGCCCTGGCAAATGTAGTCCCCAACAGGGAACACGGAGACCCATGCATTCTGAGCAAAGAACCCATTCTGGATGGGCTTTGCAACCATCAAGCTGAATACATAGTGGCAGTCGTGGATAGTGGCCTGATAAAGACCAGCTACCCAGAACTGCGGAAGCAGAGAGGGTCACCAAGCACCTGACAGGCCACAGTATGTGACCGGTGAGCTGTGTTTGGCTTGATGGGTCATGACTTATGTAGGAACTCCTGGAGAACTGGAATGTCCTCCCAAGGTAGTTGCATACTTGAACTCCTATGAGAAAAGTGGCATTATAAAAATGTATAACTTTTCAGAAGTTCAATTTGGCATGCCAGATATGTGTAAGAGGAGTAAATACGACCTATGGACTCCCAATATGCATGGCCACCTTTTTGTGTGAAAAGAACAAAGTGCATATATTCCCACGCACGTACATCTTCTGGGTTCCATTCACACATACTGAAAGTGAAAAATGTACAGGTTGTCCTATTCATACAAAAGAGTGATGCATATATCAGGAGGATTGTGGGTAGCACACGCTCCCATTATTCGGGGTTTGTTGCCCCAGAATCAAATGTCTGAAAGGGGCTTTAGGTGATGGCAATCACATTTTCAACACCTGTTCCCTAAGGCATTGGGGAGGGCCCATTTTTTCAGTGTTAGATCGTCTACTTTGCATGCAGAAGATCCCAGGTCCATTCCTTGGAATTTCCACTAAAAAAGATCCAATAACAGATTAAGCAAAAGACCCATATTTTAGATCCTGGAGAACCAACTGATAACCAAGGATGGACATTTGATCTAACTCAGTTCATATGGTCATGTGAGCTCAGGTGGCATATGCAGTTCTACCTTCACAGCAGTCATGTGGGGTAGGCTAGGCTGAGAGGGGGTGCTGGACACACCTGTTCCCTAAGGCATTGGGGAGGGGTGAGCCCATTTTTTCAGTGCTAGATCGTCTACTTTGCATGCAGTTCTACCTTCACAGCAGTCCTGTGGGGTAGGCTGAGAGGGGGTGCTGGTCTTGAGAGAGCTTCATGCCTAAGTGAGGAAGAAGAAGAAAAAGAGGAGATTGGATTTATACCCCGCCTTTCACTACCCAACGGTGTCTCAGAGCAGCTTACAAACTATTTTCCCTTCCCCTCTCCACAACAGACACCCTGTGAGGTAGGTGGGGCTAAGAGAGCTCTTGACAGAAACTGCTCTTTTTCAAGAACAGCTCTTATCAGAACTACGGCTTGCCCAAGGTCATCCAGCCAGATGCAAGTGGAGGAGTGGGGGAATCAAGCCCGGTTCTCCCAGATTATAGTCTACGCACTTAACCACTACACCAAACTGGCTCTGTATTGCATTTCCCTAGCAGTAAAACGAATAGGTTGATATCACTGGGAAACCACAATGCCCAGCATGGGCGTCATAGCAAGGTAATATGTGAGTATTGGAGGCATTCCTTCCTGCGGGCTAGTTTTCTGCACCTTGTTCTATGGAAGATGCCTGTAACATGATAAACTCCTTCCGACAACCTAATGTCACTTGGTTCCCATCATTCAGTGGCTATAAAAATACTTGGAAGGGGAGGGAAGGGGGAATTGACTATCTGGATCCATTCCTCAGTAGGCATTTCAGTGACAATCTGGAATAGCTACGGCTGGAGAGACCCCCTGACAAACTTCATTCAGCCGGTATCTTATCTGAAGACGATTTTTGGCTTGGCTGTAATGACGCTTCCTCCTTAACATAAGTGATAACAACGTGTCTAATAAAAGGGCATTAGATGCTACCTTAGCCAAGAAAAGAAATCGGACCTGATATCCTCTAGGCAATTTGATTTTAATCTCTAAATTGATATAGTCTTTTTTCCCCCTAGCTGAGAAGAGTGGCTTGAAGGATTGCCAAAAAGCCAGAGGCAATTGACCTTCGTAGGAGGCAACACGGAAGGAGTTTTGGATTTTTATCACTGGAGAGAGAAGCCTCAGTCACCTGGGCACACAGTCTTTGGGAAGGTGAAGAGGTAGCTGGTAGTTATCAATTGTTCCCGAGCTCAACAGAGTCTTGTGATGGCCAAAGCACAGGATGAGGGTATAGAAAGCTAACACACACACACACACACACACCGGCTGCCTTTCCTTTGCAAGCTGGGAGAGCTCCTGTTTTTGCTTTGAATGTCAAGCATGTGGGCCAAGAGACAAATGCAAATTTGCTGTCATTGCACATGCAACTTTTGATTCTTGGGGATGATTTCATTTTGCTCCCCCCCTTCCCTGGCCAAGTGCCAGATTTACACAGGCAAGTACACGCATCCCTCTCACAAATGAGCCATATATGCATAGATCGGAGTGCGTGTTGTTGCATGACTTGAACGTTTGAAGTTTGGGCTGCAAAACATCATCCCTGCACAGGGAAGTTGGAAGGAAGTGAGTGGGAAAGTCGAAAAGCCAAGCTTTCTCGAGCTGGACAACCCACCTCCAGGGTTCCCTCTAAGCTGAGTTAGTGTGAGCTAGCTCACAGTTTTTTCACCTCCGGCTCACACATTTTTGTCTTAGCTCAGGAAGGGATGGCTCCAGAGCAAACTAATTTATGCAGCAGCCAAATCGCTCGCTCACAACATTAAGGCCAGTAGCTCACAAAGGAGAATTTTTGCTCACAAGACTCCACAGCTTACAGGGAGCATTGCCCACCTCCACCCACCTGCCACTTTGTAAATCCAAATTCTGACTTCAGAAATAAATGCACCTTGAATGGAGTGTTTTTAGCCAAAAGGGATGAGTAGAAAGAAGGGCTTTTGTGTCCATTGAAACCCAGACCTCCACCTCTGGAAAAACTCCTCTTTGGTGTCTGTATTCTTTTGATAGTCATGCCCCCAGCCATGCTCCGTGCCCTGATTTTAGTGAAGATGAAAGGGGAGCAGCACGGTCTAGCCCCATCTCATCAGATCTTGGAAGCTAAGAGCCAGTTTGGTGTAGTGGTTAAGAGCGCGGACTCTAATCTGGGAGAGCTGGGTTTGATTCCCCCCTCCTCCTCATGCAGCTGTGGGGTGACCTGGGGTCAGTCACAAGTTCTCTCAGAGCTGTTCTCTCAAGAGCAGTCCTTGAAAGAGCTCTCTCAGCCCCACCTACTCACAGGGTGTTTGTTGTGGGGAGGGGGAGGGAAAAGAGATTGTAAGCAGCTCTGAGACTCCTTCGGGTAGTGAAGGGCGAAGTATAAATCCAATCTCTTCTTCTCTCTTCTTCTTCTTCTTGTTATATTAATAAAGTCCTTTCGGGTTATTAGTATCATTGTCTTTTTATGCGCTTTCTGAACAGTTTCTCATTTTTTGGGGTTCTTTCCTTTCTTATCTCTCAGGTTGTAAGGTGCACCTCCTGTACCTCCTTCTCCTTCTGGATTGTCGTCCCCGCTTTCCAAGCCGCTTTCCTCCTCACTGCTAAATATCTTCCATGTAGCAAGTTCTGCTTCTTCCTCCGAACTGGCGTGTCTCTTCAAAAAGTCTTGAGCTTTGAAAATGGAGTCTATCTTTTCTCTCTTCTCTTTGTATTTGAAAAGAAGTCCTTCTGGAATCAGCCATCTGTAATCAGCCAACTTGGTGATTTTGTAAGAATGTGGTCAGTCCTTTATAAGCTTTGCGCTTCTTACGTATTTCAAATGGTACATCTTTTAAAGTCCTTATAGTTTGTTCTCCAATCTTCAGGGGCTTTGCTGATGTCGCTTTTAAAATTTGATCCCTAGTGCGTCGCTTGATGAATTTAACAACCACTTCTGCTGGCAGATTATTCTTCTTCGTAAAGTTGGAGTAGGCTCTGTAAACCAGGTCCATCTCTTCGCTTAATTTGTCCGCTTCACTGCCAATCAGTGGTGCTATATCATTCGCCAGAATGCTTCTGAGATCTTCTTTCTCAACTTCCTTGATGCCTTGAAATCGGAGAGTTAAATTTGATTTTTCCATTTGTAACATCAATAGCTTGTTATCTTGTAATTCTTGTCTTTTTTCTATTTTGTTGACCTTCTTCTTAACTTTTTGTGTATCTTCCGATGGTACCAGACATTTCTTTGCAATCTCCTCCATCTTCTTAGCTGTATCTGTCATTTGAGCCTGTTGACTACTGAGAACACTTTCCATGTTAGACAACGTTTGACTGATTTTCTGCATTTGATCCAGTAGAGGGCGAAGCAGTTCCCTTTCATGTTGAGTGGCAACTGGCTCTGTAGGGCGGGGACTAGTACCGGAAGTTCCCACCAGTTTCTTCACCTGCTTCTCCTTCTCCTTCTTTAAACCCGACATCTTGGCTTTTTGTTTACTTTTTTAAAAGTTTGTGCCGCGCAGCTTAGGGATGAATCCCTCTTCTCTGCTCCAAAGAAATTCCCAAAAGGTAACTTTCCTTTTCTAACTTTTCACTCCCCCCCCTCTTTCTCGCCTTTAAAACAGTCTCACTTTGTTGAAGGGGGGGATTTTCACCCTCCTCCCATACATTTAATCCAGGGGGGAGAGAGCGAGCGCTTGAATTACAGTCAATCGTCAACTCACAGTTTTGCCAATTGCTTGTTTTTTCACCTCATCGCTTCATCACTCCTTGAGAACCGGTGGTGTTGCTAAGTCCCCTAAGGGCACAACGCAGTGGGGCCTTCGGGGCAGTGGGGAGAGCCTCAATATCCCGACCGTCAGGTCGGCAAAGAGGCAACCCCCCGATGCGCCCCCTGGTGCGGAGCCTTTTCGCCAAGGCTCCTAGAGTCTCCGCTTGTGCAGAGTCCCCCCCAACTGTGTGTGGGCGATTTGCCTCCGGGAACGTCCCAAGAGAGCGACCGCCATTCGCGCCACCAAGACCAGAAGTCCTTCTTCTCTCTTCTTCTAAGCAGGGTCAGTACTTGGATGGGAGACCCCCATGGAAGACTTTGCGGAGGAAGGCCATGGAAAACCACTTCTGCTTAATCACTTGCCTTCAAAGCCCCACACTGGGGTCACCAAAAGTTGATTGTGAGTTGGTAGCACGTACGTACTAGGGGTGGAATGTAGACCCCGTATTCCAAACCCTCCTTGGGAGACTAGATAAAGTAGCCCTCTGTAGACATTAAGTTCTGATCTGTTCATACACACCAGAGCCAGAGTGGTGTTGCTCTAGGACTGAGGAGGTCTGGGCTCCAGTCCCTGCTCTGCCATAAAGTTCCCTGGGTGGTCATGGGACAGTCACTCGGTCTCAGCCCAACTTACCTCACAGGGCTGTTGTGAGAAAAATATAGAGGAGGGATGAGCCAGGTCGGCTGCCCTGAGCTCCTTGGAAGAAAGGTACAAGAGAAATGCGATAAGCAAGTGCTTCCTATCTGAGCAGGGATTCAAACCTAGCCCCCAAGTATATATAACGGCCTGGGACTGACATACCTATGGGACCGCCTCTCCCCATATGTGCCCCGGAGAGCCTTGCGCTCTGCAGATAGCCATCTGCTGGTCATCCCGGCCCGAAAGATGCCCGTCTAGCCTCAACCAGGGCCTGGGCTTTACGGGTCCTGGCCCCAGCCTGGTGGAACACACTCCCGACGAGATCGGGGCCCTGCAAGACCCGTTACAGTTCCGCAGGGCCTGTAAAACGGAGCTGTTCTGCCAGGCCTTCAGTTGAGGCAGCGGGCCTCTTCCAGCTGGCCTCCCTATCGCTGCTGCATGAGATCATTACGGCTCAGTGTTGGCCCATTTATTTGCGGCCCGCTGCAGGAACTGCAACTGAATGTATTGCACTGCCCACTTTAAATTCGTTTGATCGTATTATTTGATTGCATGATTTTAAAATTGTATTGTATTTGTTGCTGTAAGATGCCCTGAGCCCGTTCGCGGGAAGGGCAGGATATAAAGTGAAACAATAAATAAATAAATAAGGTTGCCAGTCTCCAGGTGGGGCCTGGAGATTTCCTGGCATTACTACTGTTCTCCAGACTAGAGAGATCAGTTCCCCTGGAGAAAATGGCTGCTTGGGAAGGTGGACTGTGTGGCATGGTACCCCACTGAGGGAGGTCCTTCTCCTCCCCAGACCCCACTCTCCACTAGGGTTGCCAGGTTCCTCCAGCCACCACTAGCAGATGGGGGATGTAGGGTTGCCAGCTCCAGGTTGGGAAACTCCTGAAGATTTGGGGGTGGAGCCTGGGGAAGACAGGGACCTCTGTGGGGTACAATGTCATACAGTCCACCCTCCAAAGCATCCATTTTCTCCAGGAGAACTGATCTCTGCAGTCTGGAGATGAGCTGTAATTCCAGGGGGTCCCCAGGTCCCACCTGGAGGCTGGCACCCCTACCCTCCACAGGCTCCATCCCCAAATCTCCAGGAATTTCCTAACCTGGAGCTGGCAGCCCGACATGCCGTAGTGTAGCATGCCGTAGACAGTAGACAGAATCTCACTGTCTCTTAATTCCAAACTGCAGGGCAGGCTTGGATATTACTCCTTTGAGAAGAGACAAGAACCTTCTTTATTTCTTCTCCGAGTCCTTTCGACCTGCCCTCCTCCTCCTCTTCCTCCCTGCCCCCCTACCCCCCGCCTCCCACCCCCTTCGACAGTTGTTCCAATACAGCCGGTTTGTTTGTGCTGATCTGTCACTTTGAAGAATTGTGCTGAACAGGTCCCGCTTTTCTGGATATACTGCATTTTTTCGACATTTTGCAAACAGGTTTGTTTTATGAGATTTCAGCAGCTATTAAAGCTCATCAGGCCTCCTGCAAGGGGGAGGGGGAGTTCCTAGCCCACGGAAGCTGCCATGAGGCCTCTGGGCTTGGCAGATGTTAGCTTTGCTCCTGTTCTTTGTACGGAAAAAGTTTACCTTTTAAATTTTCTGTCAGCTACAGGTATCTGACTAAATTTTCCCAGCTTTGAAAGCTTTGCATACCACATCTTGATTTAGCTGCCACATATACACATATTTTCAGGTGTAACATAATTAGCAGGAAATTTGATTCCCCCCCCCAAGATAGGTTTAGGGTACTGGAAAAATTTGCCTTCAGTGAGCTTCAGCAATTAATGAAAGCACAAGCTTGTGTTTGCACAGTTACAAATGGAGCCAACTACTAAAAGTATTCAGAAGGAAAACTAGAGCTGAATGCATAAGGTTGAATGGATTCTCCAGGTTGTATCTATTTCTTTACTTACAGATCCCATTTCTCACTGAGACGCAAGATGGATTACAAAATCAGAAAAGAAAATGCAGTAAAGAACGTATGTCTTTAAAATATATATATATTAAGTAACCAGAACGAAATATACAATACTCTAATACACATAATATCATAAAGACTTAAAATTAAGAAGTTAAAATTGAGAACTTATCTATAATAGGAGAGAAACAAAGGGGAAGTAACAATTTTTTAAACTCAATTAATTCAAAAACGGGTCATAGTCCTTCCTATCTGGGATAATATTATTGCAATTAACTTATTCTATCACCATATTCCACCCCTCTTCCTGACTAGCTTTCCGCATATTTATGACATTTTCCTCAAAGAAGGAATTGTTTGTTATTCTACACATTACGTACATCTCCCATATTTTATTATCCCATTGCATCTCCGTAGGTGGTGTATCTGATTTCCAGTGTTTAGCTATTAATAATCTTGCTGCTGCCAACAATATTGAAATCAAAGTTATATATTCGTTTGTCAGTGTACAATCATGCCAAATATCAATGCAACAGTGCAACAGTCTGGTGTAGTGGTTAAGAGCAGGAGGACTCTACTCTGGAGAACCAAGTTTGATCCCTGCCTCCTCCACCTGAAGCTTGCTGGGTGACCTTGGTCCAGTCACAGTTCTCTCAGAACTCTCTCAGCCCCACCACCCTCATGAAGTACCTGTTGTGGGGAGATGTAGGGAAGGCAATTGTCAGCTGCTTTGAGACACACATGAGGCCTGCTGGGTGATCTTGGGCCAGTCAGTTTCTCTCAGAACTCTCTCAGCCCCATCTGCCTCACAAGGTATCTGTTGTGGGGAGAGGAAGGGAAAGATGATTGTAAGTGGCTCTGAGACTCCTTTGGGTAGAGAAAAGCAGAGTATAAAAACCAACTCTTCTTTATATTGATAACAATTAGAAAATTAGGGAAAACTGGATTATAAAAATGAGAAAACAATGCTGTACAGGCAAGATAATACATAATATGTATTTGATTTTTTTTAGTCGCCATTCACCCAGAGGGTCTCATGGCAACTTACAACCCTTAAACAACATCATGATAAATAAATTAAAAACCAACAAAAAGATAATACAAATAAGGTATTAAGATATATAACTCCACACTGTAATGTATCCAGTCCAGACCGCATGGCTGGCTCGGGCTCCATGAGGTCAGACACAAATGACACCTTATTGTGGCAGAAGCTTTCTTAGGCCACAAAAACAATAGCTCCACTTGACATAACCTATTGGGAAGTAGGGGTGTGTTTTGGGTGGCGGTTTCTCGGGGGATATAAGCCGGCCTGCGAGCCGGCCAAAGTCGTCTTGTTTCTGATTGAATAAAGTACTCTTTGCTGAAATCACTCTCCGTCTGTGTACTTTTCACCATACCATACCACTATCCAACCAGCCCAAAACATCTGATTAACCTCCGAAACCCAACCTGAACAATTTGGCCTTGCAAGCCCTGTGGAAACTAAGCAAGTCCTGCAGGGCATGGGTATCATCAGAGAGTTCCATGGGGTAGGGGCCATCACTGAGAAAGCCCTTCCCCGGTACTAACTAACCAAACCGAAATAAACAGTGCAATAAACTACAGCTATACTCCCTTTATCAAAATGCCCTCCCGAATAATTCCTTGAACAAATCACTGAATTCCCAAAACAATTCCCTGAAGGGCATTC
>NW_015167549.1:329041-340039 GCF_001447785.1 Gekko japonicus
TCTATTGTTGTCCCATTATTCAAGAAATGACACCTTATTCAGATCTCGGAAGCTAAGCAGAGTCGGCTCTGGCAAGTACTCAGATGGGAGACCTCCTAGGAATACCAGAGGCGGGAGGTGGGGGCAGGCTTTACTCAGCCACCTCTCTGAATATCCTCCAGGCCCCCAGTAGGGGTCAGTCACCAGAGGTCACCATGACTTCCAGGTGCATACACACACATGCACATATGAAAAATACCAATTCCCCCCCAAATAAAAGAAATGACACCTTATTGTGGCAGAAGCTTTCTTAGGCCACAAAAACAATAGCTCCACTTGACATATTGATAATAGCCTATCTCTTCAATGGTTGCATTGCAATCTTGATATATGAGCAAATGTGAAGATAGCAAAGTCAGTATTGTCTGTTCTGACTGACAGCAGCTGTTCATGGTTTCAGGTGGAAGTCCTTTAAATCACCGGCTACCTGGTCCTTTTAACTGGGGATGCCTGGAATTGCTCTACCACTGAGCCACAGCCTCCCCCATATCAAGACACTATTCATGTAGGTGATCTCATGGTTTAAGTGCACTTTTGTGTTGAATCTTTCTGCCTCCCACACAGAAAGTAGGCTTGCCTAGGGGAAGACTAGGCTACAAGCTTTCTGTCTGGCATGCAAACTGTGTGGGGAGACTGTACCATGGCTGTGCTTTCAGACAAGGTGGTACAGTCCTGTCAGATTCTTATTTTTTATATACTGTGCTTAGCTGGCAGCCAATTATTTCTTCCCCAAAGCAAAGAACCAGTCCTGGTTTTTCTCCATCTCCTTGGAGCAGCAGGCACCTCAGAAGAACCCAGGAGACATCATCAGAAAGAGCTGCCTCCACTGTTTAAGGAGGCTTAGACTGGAACCTCCCAATGTTTCATGATAGGTCCCAACCTCCAAGGCAGCCATTTTGTGGTTGCTTCCATCCCTCATGGCAACCATTCTGTGGCTGGTACTGCCCCCAATGGCAGCCATTTTATAGTTGCATTTACTAACTATTCTCAAAATTCAAAAAGTCCACATTGGTTCAACAAGGCTGGGGGGCCCTGTATAGCTTCCACAAATGCAGCATTCATGCGTGGCGTCATCCAGGGCCTCACAGTAATCCAGCGACCTTTGCGCTTTACCTCTGTCTCCTCCCTCATGATACTGACTGTGGGGAAAGGACTCCATCCACGGCATAAAGGCCAAACTAGGCTTCTATGAGGCTTTTGATATTTCAGCACACAGCACAGTCTGACAAACTGGGAATCACGGGAGGCGCTGTAGCTCCCTTTGGCACACTGCCCAATGTGCAGGATTATTCAATGGCTCTGTGAAGCAGTTCCAGGAAAGAAAGGGACATGAAAGTAATTTGGTCTTTCCTTCCAAGCATGGCTCACCACACCCAGTGATCGTAAGGCAAGTTAGCCAATATCATCCAGTCGTATACCTGGAACAAAGTAGAACAGCAAGCGAGGAATGTAGAGCCAGAGTTGACTGTAGGACAAGCCTGCTGTGGGGAAATTATAGATTTGCTTATTAGTCTTTTTAAAAAAAAAAAAAACAGAGAGAGAGATTTTCAAGCATGCCTAGAGCATGGGATGGGAGCCCTTTTATAATAAATGTAATTATAAATTATGATAATCTGTGGGAGCTTTTCAGTGTTCTTCAAAATACATCGTGAGGGGAGGGAGGACAAGGCGGGCAATTGGCTCTATGGTGACAACCAGATCCATACAACAACGTGCAAAAAAAGTACATTTTGGGAGGGGGTTTTTGGTTTGTTTTTCACCATCAAGTTACAGCCAGTTTACGGCAATTCCTGAAGGGTTTTCAAGGGAAGAGGTGCTCAGAGGTGGTGTGCCATTGCCTGCCTCTGTGTGGTGACCCTGGCTGGACTTCCTTGGTGGCCTCCCATCCAAATACTGACCAGGGCCAACCTTGCTTAGTTTCGGCGGTCTGACAAGATCAGGCTAGCCTGGGCTACCTACATCGGGACTTTCAGAGGTCATCCTCAGAGAATTCAGGCTGTGGATGAGCAAATGTGGGTGTAAAAATTAAAAGTACATCATGACCAGAAATTGGATAATCCATAAAATATGTCACAAATGTGGTGTGGAGAGGGACGGGATAGGAAGATGGTAACCAAGGTGTCATATATATATATTTTAATGTATTAATATATACAGTGTGAAAGAACTTAAAAATGGCAACATGGGTCTTAGGAAATCAGAAGAACAATCATGTTGTTTATGTTGCCATTTTTATTGCTTTCATAGTGTACGTGGAATGAAACACATTTCCCATACTGTATCCTAGCTTTGATTTTTATTATGTATGTTTCTGGACATACTTGATGAACATACACAATCTTACAAAATGTTGTGAGATGTCAGGATGTGTACGGGTTGTAAAGGAACATGATTCTAGGGATCATTACATTGAAAATTTAAAAAAAAAAATCCTGGATCATGGGTTATCTATGCAACAGCCTAAACAAATATTGCCAATAATTCATCTTCATTTGTAAAACTGGAAACACCCATCAATAACACTCTCTCATCCTGGCTGACCTAATGCTGGTACATAATTCAGTTTCTTAAAAATTTCACATATTGTATAAAATTCCCCCCCACCAATACTTTTATTCCGAGGAGCTCAGACTATGAATCTCACTCCCATTTTCTCCCACTCAACAGCCCTGAGAGGTAGAGGCTGAGGAAAACTGACTGGCCCAAATAGGGATGGATTAGAAGGCCTGAAGGAGGGAGATAGGGTTGCCAGCTCTAAATTGGAAACATCCTGGAGATTTGGGGGTGGAACCTGAGCGGGATGGGATTGGGGAGGGACCTCAGTGGGGTACAATGCCATAGAGTCCACCTTCCAAAGCAGCCATTTTCTCCAGGGGAACTGACCTTGGCTGTCTGGAGGTCAACTGTAGGCTTGCCAGCCCCCAAATGGGGGCAGGAGATCCCCGCTTTTGCGGGGCCACCAGCCAGCTGGCTGTCAGGGGAAACCCCACCCCCCAAAAAGCTGTCCCTCAGTGACGTCATCGACGTGATGATGTCACTTCCAGAAGTGACATCATCCCTTTGGCACTGTCAGGGATGACACTCTACTTTTTGGGCAAAACTCTATGGCTTGTAGCCATTTTTACCATAGAAGTTTGCCAGAAAAGTAGACTGCTGACCCGTTGTTGCCAATGTGATGATGTTGCTTCTGGAACTGACATCATCGCATCAACGACATCCCTGCCTGGCCCCAAAACGCCCCCCAAATCCCCCCGCTGGCAGCATGTAAGGACCTGGTCACCCTAATCAACGGTAATAGCAGGAGGTCTCCTGATGCCACCTGGGGGCTGGCAACCCTAGCAGGAAATAATGCCATACAGTCTACCTTCCAGACATGAGCAAAGCAAGGGCTGCTGGCTTGCATCCGTCCGCCAACCTTTTGAATCCGGAAGAAAATTCCCACTAAAGGAATGTTTTCCCCATCCTGCTGTAGACTTCTGACTCCATTTTGCTGTTCACAAGGGTTCCCTGCCCCCAGGAGAAGAATTTCCAGGGAGAACTTGGGGCTGCAGTGAGAAGGAGACAGCCCCTAATAAAGATCCCTTCAGTCAGCTGAACTTTTTCAACGAAAGCCAAAGCCAATGTCCCCACTACCAAAGCAAGGCTTGGAAGGAAGGTGAATCAACCTTACAACAAATTAGTAGCTGTTTTCCCCACCCCACCCCCCACAAACAAATAATCATCAGGGAAATCTGTCAGACTATATCCACAGCATACTAGCAGTAGGACTTGCAAGCTACAGTATACATGCTCCTTCTTGGCAAAAGAAAAAAAATCTACCTGCCGCCAACCAGCTGGCCACCAGGGGAAGCCCCGCCCCCAAGCCCCAACACCCACCGCCACCCCTCTCCCTTCTCTCTTGAGAGAGAGGAGGGAGAGGGGTGGCTGCGGGCCAGCCACCCCTCCAATCTCCGCTCAGAGATCTAGCGTGTGGAAACACCGGCTCCCTGTCGAGCGGGCGGGCAAGATGTCCCCAAGGACGAGATGCCCTGCCCCCTCCAGGAACGCCCCCCCCCAAGTCCCCCGCTGGGGGTGAAGATAGGAGTTGGCAACCCTAGGTAGCTCTAGGAATCACTGGTAACTCTATGGTGATGTTGCAACACATACAACACCATTTCCCCCCGTTTTCCTCTAACCACCACCCATAGCCCTGGCAGCCCTAAACCTGCATCATGTACAATCAGAGGCATGCTCTCATTTTTGAAAGAAGGACTGCCAGAAATGACTGCTCTCTTGTCCACTGGAAGGGTCACCCATTCAGCACAGCCATCCAAAAACAAATCACAGACAGGACATCCCTTCTGCATTTACAATTTTGTTCCCCTCGTTTCACTTTCATTTGTTGGCCAGGGCTCTGGCTTGAAGCTCTGCACGCTGCACTTGGACCTGTGCTCAGACAAGGCCATCCCTGCCCCCCCCCCGCGCCCCCCAGAGCTGTCAAAACCAGACACACTTCATGGACTGCTGGAGGGGAGTCATAAAACTATCTGACTTCTGTCCTGTCTGTGTAAATGCAGCTGCGGAAGAAGCACCCTGTGGGTCAAATTCAGCAAACTTTAGTTTTGCTCGGTACATGCGGGCTGGGAGAAAGGAGTGTTGATCAGAGGCAATTTGCAACCTGGGGTGCGAGATATTCTGCTGCGTACGAAAAGCAAAGCTGGGTTGGTGACACTCCCAGAGTATATACTAGCCAAGCATTTTTCACAACTGATAGAAACAGCGGCATCTGTTTGGCCTATAGAAGGCTCCATGTTCAGTCCCTGGCATCTCCAGCTGAAAGGACCAGATAGTAGGTAATAGGGATGCCAGCCTCCAGGTGGGGCCTGGAGATCTCCCAGAGTCACAGTGCATCTCCAGACTACAGAGATCAATTCCCCTGGAGAAAAATGGCTGCTTTGGAGGGTGGAGGGTGGGGAGGACAGGGACCCCATTGAAGTCCCTGTCCTCCCCAGGCTCCACCCCCAAATCTACAGGGATTTCCCAACTTGGATCTGCAACCCTACCTCCCATCCCGTCACTGGCCGGGGGGACCTGGCAACCCTAGTAGGTGGTGTGAAAGACTCTGGAGAGCCGCTGCCAGTCTGTCTAGACAGTACTGACCTTGATGGACCGTGTGATTTAGCCCATTCTTCTATCAACATCAGTATTGCCTACTCTGACTGACGGCAGCTCTCTCAGGTGGAGACCTTTCACATTAACTAGTATTTTTTTCAGTTGGAGATGCTGGGGATGGAATTGGGGTCCTTCCACATGCAGAGCAGATGCTCTACCACTTAGAAGCTATCTGTCCACAGACAGCTAACCTTCTCCCTGTTGCCCACAGGCCAGAGAAGATAGGGCTGTTTTCCTCCAGCTCTCATCCTGCCTCAGGTCACCATATTCCAGTTCTCCAAATCCTGGTGGCGAGATTTGCATATTGTTCCCCTCTTAATTATTCAAATCACACATTAAGCAGAGAGTCTGTGTGGTGTAGAGGTTAGAGGGCTGCCCCAGGACTTGGCAACTGAGGTGGAACGCATCACTCTGACGTGGAGTTCTCCACCACTCCCTTTAAGCCTAATCTCCCAGTGTGGCTGATGTGAAGATAAAATGGGAAGGAAGAGTGAGATAAAAAGGCACTTCCAAGCACAGGACTTGCTATAGAGGGAAGCCACCCACTGGCAAACTCTGTTGCCTGCCACCACTCAGAGCAGCAGACGAAGCCACAGAGTCTCAGCCTAAGGACAAGGAATTACACAAAGCTGATGCAAAAAAAAAATGCTAGAACCCATGTATAACATTAGGCAAAATGATAAACCAAAGTCTTTATAGAAAAGTCTCAGTGTATCGTGTAGGAGTCATTCAAAGGATCCGTACAAAAAACATAGAGTGGTTGACGAAATTCTCTGGAGTAAACTTCCGTTTCGTTAATCACTTCTTCCGAACTTCATCGAACAACTGTTGTTTGTATCTTCAATACATCATAAGTTCATTTCATTCTCCATTCAGAAAAATATTCTAAATTGATAGCTTACCCTAGTACATAGCATACAATAACATTCAACACTTTTTTTTAGAGAGAAAAGATCTCTTGATATAAAGTTAAAAGCAGTTACCATTCCTTTCATAGTCAAAGATCGGTACTTAGTTAGCTCAGTCCTTTTCTTTAAATTGCCTCCCAAAACAAAATATCTATGTATTTAGCACTACTCAACTTAATAGTATAAGGGCACGTTAAAATGTATTATTAAACTGGTTTTTTTTAGAATGCTATTCTTTTTTTTTATAACTTTATTTTTTAATTTTTTCAAATAACGTTAACAACCAACAAACACATTATTAATAAAATATAAATTCAACATATTTATCAGGTAAGGCACAAACAGTATCATTCTTATTTGCAATATATTGAAAGAATCTAAACCATTTTTTCACAAAACAATCCTCCTTATTTGAGCTTTCCGACATTAACAGTTGTGTAGCTAATTTATCCATTGCTACTATATCCCACACTTTTGAAAACCATTGATTTATTGAAGGAACTCTGTTTTCCACCGCTGTGCTAATAGTGTTTTAGCCACAATCAACAATAAAGAAATAAATTCTCTCAAGGTTGGTGAAAAATTAACATTATCCCATACATTCAGTAGAATAGCTTCTATTCTTAATGTAGCTCACCAAGTTGACAATATTTGTATTGCTCTGTAAAACATTTGAAAAATTTAATAAAAATAATTAAAAACAACAACAGGTCACTCTAGGAATATCCAGAAACTCTGTGGTAAAACCCATAGAGTTTCTGGTGATTTCTAGAACTACCCATTGTCACTTTTGGGTCGCACCTGGAAGTGACAACCCTGCTTGCAGTGCACACCCAATTATCAGGACCTGGGGCAGATCAAGACAACACACAAGGAAAGTATTAGATTCAGCTAGGCCCTTCCTCACAGGGTTATTGTAAGAATAAAATGGAGGACAGGAGAGCCACGTCTGCTACCTTGAGCTCCTTGATAGAAGCATGGAACAAAAATGCAGCTGTGAGATCATTCATCAACGTCAGACTCCTTGCTTTGACTGGACTGTTATTCTGAAGTTTGTGTGGCATGCTGGTAAAATCTGCACAAATTAAACATTATATGGGGAGCAGCCCGTCAATTTAACCTGCTTGGCTCGAGAAGAGTTGCAAAATCCCCCTTAAAAGTTCTTGAATAACCATGAAACAATTTCCTGTACTTTGAACTGTTACTCGATGTACAGCATTAAATTTTTAGGATCTTTACCCCAGGGACTGTGTTTACAAGGAGCTTACAGTACATCTGAGTTGCTTGCAGCCATTCGTTTTATCCCCACAACTCAAGCTGAACTGAATGTTTGGTGTGAATTTTTGTGTCAGCAAATTAAAGAGACGTGGTGCGAATTCCCAAAGCCAGCTGCTTTCTGATTTGATTATCATAGGCTTCAAACAGCACAGTTATTTCTGTGTCTTTTTATTTATACAAAAATCCCTTAAAATCAAGCTAAAACCCCAAAGTGGCCAGCTAAAGAACACGAGATATCGAAGACATACCAAACCACAAATGGTGTTACCACAGGCTAGCAACCCAGCCAACCCAAATACAAACATCCTGCAAGACTTAGGGTTGCCATTCTCCAGGTGAGGCCTGGAGATCTTCCAGAAAGACAAGGGATCTCCAGATGGCAGAGATCAGTTCCCCTGGAGAAAATGGCTGCTTTGGAGGGTGGGCTCTATGGCACTGTGCCCCACTGAGGCCCCACCCCTAAACCACCAGGAATTTTCCATCCCAGAGATGGCAACCCTACTTACGATTCTTTCTGAAAGATGTTCAGGCATGAGTCCTGGAGTCTCTTTCTAGAAAACTGGATATCAGTGTCTGTTGGGCAAGAACTCTGAACGTACCTCTATCTAATCGTGGCTTTTTGCTGTCTGATTCTGACGCCTGTTGGTATCCAGGGCGTGAATGCTTCGAGAAATAGCAAGGCATGAGTTAAAGCTTGATGGAAGTGTCAGGAGCACCTTCTCTCTGGCATTATGAACACCCATGAAAAGCACCCTAGCAACTCACAGGCTGCATTTGACCCTTGATGGTAACAATACTTGGGGTTGATCTGCACAAGGCCGTGTTCAAGAGGCAGCGACCCCAGACCAATGCTCCCTCTAAGCTGTGGAGTCTTGTGAGCAAAGAGTCTACTTTGTGAGCTACTGGCATTAAAGTTGTGAGTGAGCGATTTGGCTACAGCATAAATTAGTTTACTCTGGAGCCATCTTTCCTGAGCTAAGACAAAAATGTGTGAGGCTAAAAAACTCTGAGCTAGCTCACACTAACTCAGCTTAGAGGGAACGCTGCCCCAGACCCAACCTGCCATGTCCCTCACAATCATATGTGACTTAACTGTTCTCCTCTCTGCCCAGGGTTACCAGCTCTGGCGCTTTGGGGGTGGAGCCTGAGGAGGGCGGGGTTTGTGGAGGGGATGGACTTCAGTGGGGTATAACGCCATAAATTCCACCTGCCAAAGCAGCCATTTCTTCCGGGTGAACTGATATCTGTTGCCTGGAGATCAGTTGTGATCCCAGGAGATCTCCAGCTCCCACCTGGAGGCTGGCAGCCCATCTCTGCCTGCTTGCACTGTCCCTGCTTCAGCTCAGGATCATGGTGCACGGGAAGGAGCTTTATCCCCTTATACTAAATCAGACCCTTTGATCCATCGAGGTCAGAATTGTCTAGTCAGACTGGCAGCAGCTGTCCAGGGCCTCAGGTGGAGAAAGGACTTTCCTATCACTTACCACCTGATCTTTTTAGCTGGAGATGCTTGGGACTGAACTTGGGAATTTCTGCATGGCAAACAGAGGCTCTACCACTGAGCCATAGCCCCTTCACAAGGCACATGCACTGTGGTTTGATCTGGAGTGGAAGAGAGGGGAACGTGTAAGTCACGTATGACTGTGATGGCATTCACAGATTGGGTCCAGGGATCTCCAAAATATTGTGGAAACTGACCCTTAGCATTGATATGGTGGTTTTATAACCTATGCCTGCACTTATAACTTTGCCTTCTACAGGGCTAAGTGAGGAACAGGACTGGCAAGATGAATTAATTTAAACTGGAATTTTTTTTGACTTAGTGCTTTCCACCACATAGAATAATGCAACATATAGAGCTGAACCCATGGGTATAACAGTGGACAGAAACTCACAGTCCACAGCCATTTTGCATTCAATTAAACAAAAGGTTTTTTCACTGACAAAGACAAAACAACTTCGCGCTGAGCTGAGTTAGGATTGCCAACCCTCCTGCTGGAGGCAGGGCAGCCCCTGCCACCAGGCCCCACCCTCTACCACCAATCAGCTTAGGGCTGCCAAGTCCCCCCGGGGGGCGGGGAAAAACCCACCCCAGAGGCCCGTTCCCTGCCGCCGGCGGATCGGGCCCCGGGGGGGAACCTCACCTCGGCGTGCGTGTCACCAGGAAGTGACGTTATGATGCCGGGCACTCTGGGGGTGGGGCCATGACCATCCGAGGAGGAAACTCTATGTTTCCCCCTTGGATGGTCGTGGCCCCGCCCCCAGCGTGCCCGGCGTCATAACGTCACTTCCTGGTGATGTGCATGCAGCGCACGCGCATAGGACCCCAGACGGGAGTCCCCCGCTCCCGAAGATTTTCGTCTTGGCAACCCTAAATCAGCTGTCTGGTGTAGGGACTTACCTGGAGCAGGAGGGAGGCCCAGGCTATATCGTCACTTCCAACATGTACCAGAAGTGACATCATTACGTCAGTGACATAATGGCAACATTCTGGTATTTGGGCAAAAACTCTACGGTTGAAGCCATTTTTAACATAGGGTTTTTGGTACACAATGGAAGTAATGTCACCACACCACCAGTGACATAGTCTGGACCTCCCTCCTGCTCCTGGTAAGACCCCCATCCCTCACCGGTTGCCAAGTCCAGCTTCTTATCAAATCCACCAAGGTGCTGGATTTGTCCAATGTGCTTACAAAAGGAGGAACTTTGTTTGCTTGATGTATACCAAAGGGTTGCCAGCCTCCAGGTGGGATCTAGGGACCCCCCAGAATTACACCTCATCTCAAGCCTGCAGAGATCACTTCCCCTGGAGAAAGTGGATGCTTTGGAGGGTAGGCTCTATGGCATTGTACCACACTGAGTTCCCTGTCCTCCCCAGGCTCTATTCCCAAATCTCCAGGAGTTTCCCAACCTGGATCTAGCAACCCTATGTATAAGTCTTATTCTCCTGTCCTCATCCCACGAATCTGCAATAACACTGTCTTCTAAACACATCTGTCATAGCAGTTGAAGCAGTTCTTCCATAAAGACCTCATAGTATTCTAACAGTCACCCATCCAGTCGTGGGAACTATTAACCTTGAGCTTCCTAATGATGAACAAAGGGGTGTTTCGAAATGTAGCCTGTATTACCTATTTAATGCTTTAAGCGTGTCTCTTGCAAGTATTCTCAAAGGTCATTGACGGAAGGATTGTCTGGTCATGGAGGATAGGCCCTCTGAATGGCTACTAGCCATGGTGACTAAAGGGTACCTCCATATTGAGAGGCAGCCAACCTCTGAATACCAGTGCTGGGAAGCAACATCAGAGGAAGGCCTCAGCCTCTATGCCCTGTTGTTGGACCTCTAGAGGAACAGGTTAGCCACTGTGTGAGACAGCATGCTGGAGTAGATAAACCATTGGTCTGATCCAGCAGGGCTCTTCTTACGTTCTTAAGTCGCCTTCTTATCTCTGTCCCTTCCTTCATACCTGGACAGATTCCCAAGGAGGAGACTTTTAAAAACACACATACACCTTCCATGTTGCTCCAACCTGCTATAAGCAGCCTACACCCTGTTAAATCCGATGTCTTCCTGTCCTTGACTTAGCAACACGGATATCTATATTTCTGGTGCCAGCAGGAA
>NW_015167549.1:340157-353082 GCF_001447785.1 Gekko japonicus
CTGTATCCTCCTTGATTCCCAATGTCTATCGGGCTTTTTGTCACTTCTCAAGGACAGCTGCTCAGCAATACCATTCTCAATTTATACACGGAATCTCTGCCTCTCGCCTCAAGTCAGGCTGCCTTCTGAAAACTTCTCTTCCCTTCACAGAGGCCACATTGTTCTTCCAAGTGGTTAGCATATTATCATGGTGAATCCGTATGTGTGTATGTACATACGTACGTGTGTGTGTGTTTGTGTGTGTTAAAGCTCAACTGATATTTAATTGCCCTTGTTTTTAAAACAAGTGAAGTGCAGTCCCTCTTCCTTTAGAATTGCAGTTTGCAAACAGCACTGTCGAATGATGGGGGGGAGGGAATGCTCACTTTTTATTGAGTGTTCAGAATTGTTCTAAAATTATATTACAAATGTTTTGTGCATGTGTAGTATCACTCCATTGGCTGTCCATCAGTTACCGGGCCAAATTTAAAGTATTGGCCATGGCCTTGGACCTTCATACCTGACAGACTGACTGCTTCCGCAAAAGCAGTTCTTCCGCCCTTGGTTGCCCGTTTCCCCCCCCCGGTTGTGCTGCTCAGTTTCCCACGATTTGCTACACGGCGGCATTTTGCCCCACGTCTTCCCTCCGAATTCCCCCACCCTCCCTAGGGACAAGAAGACGTGGGGGAAATCAGGGGGAGATGTGGGTCAAAATGCCGCCATGCAGCAAATAGTGGGAAATTGAGTGGTACAACTGGGGGAAACGGGCTACCGAGGGCGGAACAACTGCTTTTGCGGAATCGGTCTACCTCTCCCCCATGCTTTGCCATGACAACTTCACTCATCCAAGCAGGCCCTTCTACAGGTGCCACCCTGCAAGTCTGTGGGACAAATACTAGGTGGGGGGGGGGTAGGGTTGCCAGTTCCAGATTGGGAAACTCCTGAAGATTTGGGGATGGAGCCTGGGGAGGACAGGGACCTCAGTGGTGTAACAATGCCATCGAGTTCACTCTCCAAAGCATCCATTTTCTCTAGGGGAACTGATCTCTCTTGTCTGGAGATGCACTATGATTCTGGGAGATCCCCGGGGAGGTTGGCATCCCTAGATTGACTAACAATTTTAACCTTCCTACAAGGTCACTGAAATGTTTCGCCCTGCATTTTAGGAGCACTGTGTTTTTATTTTCATACCTCCCCCCCTTTTGAAGCTCAAAATGGAGCAGAAAGGAACGCATTATCCACATGGAGGATTCTCTGCCCGTGTTTCTCTCAGTTCATGGAAAGGGGAGCGGGAGAAGCCTCCTTTGGATGAGATTGGCACGGGAGATCTTCTTGACTTGAGTTTTCTCAGCTGGAAATCAAAATGCACATCTAAGCAAGCCTGTCACTCAAAAATGAATCCTGCTTCTGACAGGATGAACTGAACCGTTTGTTACTCCTCACCAGCCAGGCGTAAACATTACGCAAATGTTCGGGGCCAGGAGAGGAGGGGTTCAGATGTTATCCAAGGTAGGTTGCTTATCCACACAGGGGCACAGACATGCGCCCTGCTGTGGCAGCATCAGCAGGCCGCACAGCAGTGGGCAGGAATGGCTCCGTACACCCTTGTGGCCCGAGCTGCTCACAGTTGCCACCACCCTATTCCTCCCACCTCTCCCTTTCCCCATTGCATCTGCTCAGAAACACAGGCGCAGTTCCTATAGGATTCCCTGTGGCATGAACTTAGGGTCGCCAGCCTCCAGGTGGTAAGTTATACAAAAGATCAAACCGTGCATAAATAATGAAAAATATTCAACAGTCATTGAGTAAGATAATCTGAACCTTTATAAATAGTGTAGTTTATATTTTTAAAAATGCAATATGTTGTCAAAAACTCAAAAATACATGGTCCAAACAAACAAACAATCCTATTAATCCACCTTCAGAAATAGTCCAAGTCAAATTCCTCAAACAGTGAAAAGTCCAAATATAAATGTTTATAATTCGTCTTCGAAAAACTCGCCCCTTGTATATCCAGGAAAGGGTGAAATGCCTTTTAAAGGGCTTAACTCTGCCATTTTGAAGGTGGAGCTTAATTCTGGCTCCCTTCTGGGTGACCTTGGGCCGGTCACAGTTCTCTCAGAGCTCTCTCAGCCCCACCTCCCTCACAAGGTGCCTGTTGTGGGGAGGTGAAGGGAAGGAAATCATAGGTCAATTTTTAGACTCTTTAAGGTAGAGAAAGGTTGGGTATAAAAACCTTCTCCTCTTCCTCTTCTTCTTCACTGTGGGAGCACAGGGGAGTGGCCAGATAGATACTCCACCCACACCTGACCTGCAGTTTCACCTTCACTTGGGGGAAAAAAATGACGTTTCTGTTTTCTCCAGAGCAAATGGGAGAAAATAAGACTCGGGTGAGTTGTACACAGATTTAACCACAATGTTGTCTTGATATTCCTTTTCCAGCAGGGGCATTGAGGGGGAAATCTCTGCATGGAAACAGACCCAGGACACATGAAGAGATGCTGCCTGTCAGAGTAGACAATACTGACCTTGATAGACTAAGGGTCAGTCTCAGTCGAAGGCAGCTTCTTGTGCAGGGTGCAGGAGGTGGGTTATGCCTTTCCCCCCAAGCCTCATAGCCCTGCAGAACTGCTATTTGCCTTGCTGAATCAAACACACAGGTATGTATACAGTGCCTGTGTGGTTGCCTGAATGGAGCAGATAACAGTTCCGCCACGGTGCTGTTTCTGGTGGGAAAATGGCATGGGGGGGGAACAGTTACTCCCCACCCCACCCAGGCACCAGTGTTGTCTGGGATCCCCACATCCTTGCTATTAAGAATGAAAAATGTTGGTGAGCTGTACACAGAGAATTCCAAGACTTACATCAGTTTGGGTTCTAAGGCTTTAGAGCAGGGTTGTCGAACTCATTTGTTATGAGGGCTGGATCTGACATGAATGAGACCTTGTTGGGCCTGGCCATGTGTGTCATAAAATGTAATGCCAGGTAGCGGAGATATAAACTTTATAAAGGACACAAACACAAAGGGTTTTTTTTAACTTAAAATAAAAACATGCTTAAAACATTAACACTCTTGCAATATTTTGTTTATTTAACAGTGTCTGACAACTGACACCTCTTGCTCTGAATTACTGCATCAAAATGTCTGTGCTGTTGCAATCTTGAGTATGCTGTTCCGGTGTGTATCTGTAAGCTGCAAACCTACAATGACGCAGCAGCAGCAGAACTGGAAGAAGAAGTAGAAGACAGCCAATCCCACTGCGGGCCTGATAGAAGCCCTCCGGGGGTCTTGATCCGGCCCCCAGGGACACATGTTTGACACCCCTGCTTTAGACTGTTTAGACATATTGATCTTTTGCTTTGCGGGCGTAGTAGTTAAGAGTGTCATACTAGGATCTGGGAGACCCAGGTTCGAATCCCCACTTCTGCCATGGAAACTTGCTGGGTGACCTTGGGCCAGTCAGACACTTTCAGCCTAGCCTTCCTCATGGGGTGGTGGTTGTGAGAATAAAATGGAGAAGAGGCAAGTGACGTGAACAGCTTGGAGTCCCCATTGGAGAGAAAGGCACAGTATAAATAAAGTAAATAAATAAATAAATAGCTCATCAAGTGTTGCTCCTATGGATAAATAAAGTAAATAAATAAATAAATAGCACAACTCATCAAGTGTTGCTCCTATGAAGATGTTGCTAAAATTGCTTTTGATAAAGTACACAGGTCATTTCAAGACAAGAGGGAAGGGAGGAATGAATAAAGCCCTGATTTTTCACCCTAAGTCCTAAAGGACAACATTATTGCACTCAGAGCAGTTCTACAAAGATATTCCATATGGTCTTATGCTCCTCTGAGCCAGATTGGTGTCGTGGTTAGGAGCACGGACTCTAATCTGGAGTTCCAGGTTTGATTCCCCACTCCTCCACATGCAGCTGCTGGTGTGACTGTGGGTCAGTCATAAGTTCTTTCAGAACTGTTCTCTCACGAGCAGTTCTTGAAAGAGCTCTCTCAGCCCCACCTACCTCACAAGGTGTGGGGAGGGAAAAGGAAAGGAGATTGTAAACTGCTCTGAGACTCCTTTGGGTAGTGAAGGGCGGTGTATAAATCCAATCTCTTTTTCTTCCTAATATACCTATTATTTGTTCCTTCTCAGCTAAATTTCTGTGACCGATTTCTCACAGCCACTGCTCCGCCCTCGCTCTTCCCTTTCCCCTGACTGTATGTGTCAATTTCCCACTATTTGCTGCCTGGGTGCCTGAGTGCAGTTGGACCCACAGCTTCACCCGATTTCATGTGCCTCTTCTCGATCCTGTTTTTTGAGGATACAGAAGCCGTGGGCGAAATCGGGTGAAGCTGTGGGTCAAAATGTGGCTGCCCGGCAAATAGTGGGAAATTGACACACACAATCAGGAGAAAGGGAAGAGTGAGGGCAGAGCAGCAGCTTGTGGGAAATCGGCCTGTGATTTTTAATCCAGTCTGCAGTGACCTGTATTTTACCAGTCTGTAGGGCTGCTGATTCTGGTTCGGGAAATTCCTGAAGATTGGGGGGGGGGGGGAGGGTAGGGAGGGCAGAATTTGGTAAGGAGAGGAGCCTCAGCAAGGTATAATGCCTCAGAGTCCACCTTCCAAAGCAGCCATTTTCTCAAGGGGAACTAATCTCTGTAGTCTGGAGATCAGTTGTGATTCTGGGAGCTCTTCAGGCCCTATATGGAGGCTGGTCAACCTACCACTCTGCTCAGCTAAGTACAAAGGCTTTTTCCAATTTTAGTGGGTCTTCTTCCTACCATTTAAGTTGGCAGGAGGCTACTCAGGCTGAAGAAAGGCTTCAGACCTGGCTTCATGGAGTGGTAGGTTTACATGCTAAGCTCTCGGCAACCTCACAGGCACCAGCCAATCAGTGCTTTCCACAACCAACTTTTACTGAAAGCTAGCAGAAGCATTTTTCCCCCTTCAAAGCTTAACCCTGAAGACAACAACAACAACGAGTTTAGATGTATTGCAGTAAGAACACTTGCAAGATTACTATGGTTATAGATCTGCCTTTTCCCGGACAAGGGGTTTGTCTTATAAGATCTTTGTGATTGTCACTTGAGTTCATGAAGCTCCACCTCTCAGTATCAGACCTGTTTCTCTCTCTCTCTCTCTCCCCCCCCCTCCCCTCATCCTTTTTTTTTTACCTCCAGGATATGATTTCCTAGCCAACCCATCTTTTTAAAAAGCCAAGCTTGTCTGCTTTGGAGAATAATAAAACAAATTGTCAAGCCGCTGTAGTTCATCATCACCTGCTCGCATCTGCTAGTCAAAACTGTAGCAGTCAGACACAACAACCCATCACACTTCCGCCCACGGCTGTTTCTAATGAAACCAACACAGCCACAGCATTAAAATATGTCATGGTGAAAAGGTTAGTTTTTAGAAAGTCCTTCTTTCTCACGTCTCTTGACAGAAAGAAGCACATTCTCCCCGCTTACCTCAGAACCGTTCCTTTCCTGGTACTGAACATTTATTTATATAGCATTTAAAAAGGTTTATTTCTGTACAACAACCTTGTAACATAGGTCAGTATTTTTATTCCCTTATTGTAGATGAGGAAACTGCAGCCCAGTTCTAGGCTGGCTAAGCCGAACATGGCCAATAGTAGGAGGGTTGAGGCTGATGACATGGGGGGAGGGGCGTGCAACATGGGTTGCACCACAGAGTTTCTGGAGATTCCTAGATCTACCCTACACAGCCCCGTAGCTAGGGAATTCTTTGGGAGGGGGCTGGGGGCCCCCCACCATATAATTAAATGAAAGTACAGTGCAGGTGGTAAGTTGGAGCACTTTGGGGACAGCCCAGGAGGGAGGGGGCCCAGAAGAAACACTAGGGGGCCAGGCCCCGTGAGCCCCGTGTTAGCTATGGGCCAGACCCTACACCAGCTCTGGGTTTTCCCTGGAAGTGATGTTGCTCTTTATTTATTTTTTTGTCCCACTGCTGTTCCAAGCAGTGGCAGGCAAAGAGGGCTAGCCGTGTGAGACTTCCTGCCATAGTGGGGGTCCTGGCGGTCCTAACTAGTTTGCACAGGTCAGAGAATAAGATAGGGTGAAGTAGAATTAGACTGCACCACTTCAGAGTGGAGGAAATGGGTTCCAGCTCTGAAGGTTTCTTTGTGTAACCAAAAATTCCATGTGAAATAATAAAAGGTTTGCAGAGAGAGAGTGTTGTGCTGTTTTAAGTTTTCTATCTGCAAAGAACTTTAAACATAGGAAATATTCTGAGACATGTAGTCACAGTAGGCCCATAGGGGGCTGGACCCCTGGAAATAATCCAGGCCCCTTTCCCTGATTATCTATCTATCTATCTATCTATCTATCTATCTATCTATGCTGGTGGCCAGGGGGCACCTGGCAACTCTACTTGGTTCAGATTTTGTGCCTGTCCCCACCACACATGGGAGTAATTTTGTCATGGCATCTGCTCTCTATCCTCAACCTTCCAAAAGTGCCTGGTAGACTCAATGAGACTGGGGGGTCCCTGGCATGCTGAGTGAATGGGGTCTTGGCCTGGAAAGAGATCTGCCAGTTCTCCCATTATAGAAGGAGATCCCTGCCCAGCACCCTCCAACCCCTGCAACCACTTGATAGGACAACAGGGGGAAACTCATCTGTGTGACATCATGTCCAGAGCAAGCCTGGAAGTGAACACATTAATACATGAAGCTGCCTTATACTGAGTCAGATCACTGGTCTATCAAGGTCAGGATTGTCCGCTCAGACGGGCAGCACCTTTACAGAATCTCAGGTGGGGGACTTTCACATCACCTGCCACCTGATCCTTTTAGCTAGAGATGCCAGAGATTGAACCTGCATGCCAAGCAAATGCCACAGCTCTTCCCCATTTAGGGGATGGGAAAGGAACATTGCCAGATCCAGGTTGGAAAACTTCTGGAGATTTGGGGGTGAAACTTGGGGGTGCCAGGGACCCCAGTGGGGTACAATGTCATAGAACCCACCCTCTAAAGCAAACACGTTTTCCAAAGGAGCTGATCTCTGTAGTCTGGAGATGAGCTGTAATTCCAGGGGATCCCCATGGGGGCTGGCATCCCTGGTGGAATCCATTGCCCCAATGCACCGACATCACTTCTAAATTTGTGCCAGAAGTGATATCAGACCATCAGTGCAGTCACATTTTATTTGTCCCCACTCCTTTGAGTGTCCTGCCATTTGGCTGGCAACCCCACCTGGAAACCAGCTGAATACAGAGAACCTCACTATATCATTTCACTATCAAGTGCAAGAAGGAGGAGGAGGGGATTGGATTTATACCCCGCCCTTCACTTGGAATCTCAGAGCGGCTTACAAACTCCCTTCCCTTCCCCACAACAGACACCCTGTGACTGAGGTAGGTGGGGCTGAGAGAGCTCTGACAGAAACTGCTCTTTCAAGAACAGCTCTGACAGAACTATGGCTTGCCCAAGGTCATCCAGCAGCTGCAAGTGGAGGAGTAGGTAATCAAACCTGGTTCTACCAGATTAGAGTCCGCACACTTAACCACTACACCCCAAGAGGGGAAGGACAGCTGTTTGCTGTACCTCTGTATTTAAAGGAAACCGCTCTGCTCTCCACTGCAATGAATGGGGAGTCTACTCACTCATGAGCTCTGTCTGTGTGCCTATCACTTTGCACATGAGTCTCTGGATTGAAAAGCATGTCTTGTTAATCCAGCCCTGAGAACGTGAGATCGCTAACTCTTTTGTTATTTTGCTTGAACGTAGATCGGATTTCTCTAAACCTCTTGCCAAGCATGCCAACAGATAATAGAGGCAAACTCTTTATTATGAAAAACTAAACCCTTCCCTCTCTCCTGTGTCCCAAACGGCCTTCCGAACGTTTTGCTAGTAAACCTAAACATTCTATAAAACAGTTGCGGCAATGACTCACAGCGGGCAGACATGTAGCCGCAGCTGCCCTGCTATTTATTTCTTGTCTAAACCTAACCATGAATAAGTTAAGCACCTTAATAGAAACGGAATAATAAATACAGTCCAAATATAGGCAGGGATCCAACCCAACCATTGCAGCCCTTCTTTTTAAAAATCCCCTGTCTTTCAACAACACAGGCTGCTAGAGCTCTTACCATTGTATAAAAAGTATGTGACCAAAAAAAAAAAAAAATCGACTAAGAGTAACTGGCATGGCCATCCCTGTCTGCAGCTTTCGCTTTATCCTTTATTTCCCTTCCCTGGGCCTGTACATACATTCCCTCTCATCCCCCCCCCCCTCGGACCAAGATACACTGACAAGAGATATTCTGGTGAGATGACAAACAGTCTTTGGGTGAAAAAAAGTCATCAGGCATAAGGATGTTGAGCAGGGCTTGTCTCTCTCCCCCCCCCCAAGAAACTTCTACTTTACTCAGTGTTTGGTAGCATTCTAACTACTAACATTATTGTCTTAGGGTTCCCAGCACTGCCTCTACAAATGCCAAGAGACGTGGAGGGCTTTGACTGGGGAAGACGGGGTATGTTACTTCTGAGTGATGCTCTAGGCTGCCTCTTCTACACTCTATGTTGTCTGCCATAGATACTAGGGGAAATTCCTAGAGGGTCACTGTCTAGAGATAGTTTTGTGGATTTTTTCCCTTCTTCTACTGCTCAGTTCCTCAGGGTTGGGAAATTGGGACTTGGGGGAAGGGGGGTGGATAATTGGGACCACAGCTTGCAGCCCATCTATATTCAAGGTACTGGGATGCCCTCAGCCTGTCCTGTCAAAGGATTCTGGGGTCTGTGTAGACTCACTACTGCAACTAGGCCAAGCCATCTAGGTTTGCCAGCTCTGGGTTGGTAAATTCTCAGATATTCGGTGATGGAGCCTGGGTAGGGTTGCCAGGTCTTACCTCAATAAGCAGGGGGCTGTAGCCCGGTTCCTGGAGTCTTCTGGCGCGCACTGTGATGATGTCACCCAGAAGTGACGCCATCATGCTGGGCACATCAGGCATGCCGGGACTCTTTGGGAGCAGGGCTCCCCCTGCTGGCCAGCTGATCGGCAGTGGATTTGGGGGGCTGAAGTTGGGGGGGAACCCTATCAGGGGGTTGGCAAGCCTAAGCCTGGGGAGGGAGGGTCTGGGGAGGGGAGGGACCTCAGCAGGGTCTAATGCCATAGAGTCCACCCTCCCAAGCAGCCATTTTCTCCTGGGAACTGATCTTCTGGAGATCAGTTGTCATTCCAGGAGATCTGCAGGCCGCACCTGGAGGCTGGCAACCCTAAGTCCTGCCACACTGAGCAACTAGAATTTGCAATTCGTTTTGAGCTCCAGCACCCCCCTTTCGTTGGAATTAATCTCTGCCTCCAGGGAACCAGGTGCCCCACTCTGGAAGACCCTGTTTAAATAAATTACATTCTAGATAATTGGGGGGTTCCCCGGGAACAGCTATTTTTAATAAAGTTCAGACAACAAAGTCTGCCTTCTGCTTCTTCTGCCAGATGCTCTGGGTTCGTCCTCTGTGGTGAGCTGATCTAGGACAGGTCTCTGCTCATGCACACAAACCTGACGGATCATGTTTTATGGGCTCATTACTTTGGCACTTTCCTCATCGGGGAAGGCATCAGACTGCGAGGGGGATGACACCAGCTGTGTGACTCACCCCAAAGTGGACCCGTAAACAATCGGCAGAGAATTCGATTGTCATCATCACTTCATTTTCTCTCTCTTTTCTCGGGCAGTAAAAGCAGACGGGTTGCTCAGCAGCCGATTGCATCCTGGAGGGGAGCAGTAGGAATACCTGGGCTGCAGGCAAGCAGGCACCAAAGTTGCAACACCCATCTGCTGCTTCTGATCTCTTCAAAAGAGCCATCAACAATGCTATTTTTATAGGCCATTGAGAACAAAGGCACTTGTGGGGTAGTGTGGGATGCACGGTAGCAGGAAGTGGGCGAGACCAGTCGTTCCCAACCTATTTTCATTAACAAACTCCCTTTGATATAAAACCATAGCTAAAGCCCAGCCTAGCCCAGATTTGGATGGCCCAGGCTTGCCCGATCTTGTCAGAAGCTGAGCATTGGCCCTGGTCAATATTTTGAAGTGAAACCACCAAGGAATACCAGCATCAAGGTGCAGAGGCGGGCAATGGCAATACACCTCTGAAGTCTCTTGCCTTGAAAACCCTACCAGGTCACCATAAGTCAGCTGTGAGGATGGATAGATGGATGGATGGATGGATGGATGGATGGACGGACGGACGGACGGACGGACGGACAGACAGACAGACGGATGATGGATGGATGACGGATGGATAGATGGATGGATAGATGGATGGATGGATAGATAGATGGATGGATAGATAGATAGATGGATGGATAGATAGATAGATGATGGATGGATGGATGGATGGAATCTACTACTGTGAGATGATAGATTTCAAAAATGACAAACTGGTCCTCTCTTTGTATTTTCCCTAATATGTGACTTTATAATATTTTTAAAAGCTGCTATAAAAGTATTGATGGGCTAACTGGAAGGATTCGTTTGATTTATTTAAAACATTTTTATGCTGCCTTTCCACCTGATCAGGGTTCCCAAGGTGAGGGCAAACAGAAAAACATTAAAACACTTGAACAATTTAAAAAAACATTGAAAATGGTAAAATAATTTGACAAAATCACAGGAACACCACCAGAACCAAGGAGGAGGGCCAATAACCATTAAGGGGGTGGGGTGGGGTTATGCCAAATGAAACTAAAAAGTCTTCAGCTGCTGGAAGAAGCTACTGATAGAAGGTGTCAGTCAAATCTCTTTGTAGATCCAGTTGGCCAGTTTTCACTTTGCATATCTTGAACATCATCATGTTACATGTTAATTTGCTGTTCATTCTCTGGCTATAAGTTTGAACCTTACCTGCCATTCCAATGTATTTGGAAAAAAGTGTGCAAGCACAGAAAAGCTCATACCTTGAATAAACCTTTGTTGGTCTTAAAGGTGCCACTGGACTCTACAACCTCCTTGTAGAGGGACTTCCAGTGTTTTGGATAGACTGAAATTTCACACACTTAATACATATTATTTGGTAGAAATCTTTCGACCTTTGCTACTTCAAATAATCTGGTTTGGCTGCATTCCAACAAAATGACAACTGCAAAAGATACTATACATTAAGAAAAGGTTTTGGGGTAAATCAGCTCCTGGTTGCCACATCAACTGTCGCCCTGTTCTCATGTTACAGTGAATTCATGTACAACAACCTGCATCTACATGCATACACCTGTTTGTAAGAAAGAGCAAATATGAATCCAGTTTACAAATGAAACCAGGACCAGGACCTGCATACATGTGGGCATGTATGATTGTACATGCATTGGCTGTCACCTAAGAATTATTCAGCGCATATAAAAAGAAAAATCAAGTGTACACTGATTGCGTGACCTGGATAGCCCAGGCAAGCACAATCTCATCAGATCTCGGAAGCTAAGCAGGGCTGACTCTGGCAAATACTTGGATGGGAGACCTTCTTGGAATACCAGCAGTTGGGAGGCGGGAGCAGGCTGTATTCAGCCACCTCTCTGAATATCCTCCAGGCCCCCAGTAGGGGTCAGTCACCAGAGGTCACCATGACTTCCCGATATACATGGACGCATAAACACATGCACACATGCATACGAAAAATACCACAAAACAAAAAGGGGAGAGGGAACAGTGTCATGCAACAGCATGACATCATTTCCAGTTGAAAACCTGGAAGTGACATCACTGAAAAGTGCAACACTCTAGAAATGTCCCATATCTAGAGATCCGGGACATTCTTAGAGTGTCGCACAATGTAGCGATGTTACATCCAGGTTTTTGATTGGAAATGACGTTGCGGTGTCACATGACACCATTTACTCCAGTCTCTGACCCATAAGCTCCCACCAGTTGCCATGAACTGACTGGCACTCCTACTGCTAAGCATGTTCAATGGTGCGCCCTTCTGCAGCATTATTGGGCAGCAATTTCTGTGGGTTTCCTAGTGAATGTAAGCAGGCAACAAAACAACACTGAATCCATATTAAGATTGCCTTAATTCATTCCTATCAAATCCATCAATTTCTCTCAAGTCCATCCTGCCATATCCAAATTAGGAAATGTCAGGCTATGTGTGTGTATTTGTGTGTGTGTGTGTGTGTGTGTGTGTTTAATGCTCCATCTACGTGGTTGAGACAAAAAGATCTGGCAGCTTGAAATGGAAAATGGCTGACAGTTTTTGGCAGTGATTTCAGCTGTCTCGTTGGGTTAATCAGATTAATCAACCTCTTTGGAACAGGGAACAGACCAATGGAAAAATGTTTCAGTTCAACATCATTTTTTAAAAAATTAGATACATACGATAGAAAAGATCCTCGCCATAAAAATGAAAGCTGTGTGTAGTAATGTGTTATTTAAAAAACAATACAACCTGGGATTGTATAGCTGATAGATGTTCCAGGTCACATACGTCTCCCAAGGTACATAGGAACCCAAGGATCATTATCTAGAGCTGTTACATGAAACATCGTGCAGAACTAAACCATTAGTCTATCAAGATCAGGCCACAACTCTCTAAGGCAGGGGTGTCAAACATGTGGCCTGCAGGCTGGATCCAGCCCACACAGGGCTCAAAACCAGCCCCCCAAGCAACTTTCTTCTCCTGTTTCCTTTCCCAGGGCTGCTCCTGCAGCTGCACCCTGGCTTTCTTTTCACCAGCTCTCTCAGTGGCTCTTTGCTTCCTGCCTCTTGCCTGCCTCCCTCCCCCTCCTCTCTCTCTCTCTCTCTCTCTCTCACACACACACACACACAGAGAGTTTGGTGTAGTGGTTAAGTGGGCAGACTCTAATCTGGGAGAACCAGGTTTGATTTCATTTATTTATTTATTTATTTAATTATATTTTTATCCCACCCCCCCTTCTCCTCCACTTGCACCTGGCTGGATGACCTTGGGCAAGCCGTAGTTCTGATAAGAGCT
>NW_015167549.1:354233-371863 GCF_001447785.1 Gekko japonicus
CATTCTGTATTTAAAACAATCAGGTAGTAAGTAAAAGGTAAAGGTTCCCTTGCTCAAAAGTCAGTCGAATCCGACTCTAGGGTTGCGGTGCTCATCTCCGTTTCAAAGCCGAAGAGCCAGCGCTGTCCAAAGACATTTCCATGGTCATGTAGCCGGCATGAGTAAACATCAAGGCGCACAGAATGCTGTTACCTTCCCACTGAAGTGGTAGCTATTTATCTACTTGCAATTTCTTGCTTTCAAACTACTAGGTTGGCAGGAGCTGGAACTAGAGACAGGAGCTCACTCTGTCATGCGGCACACTCGGGTCTTGAACTGCTGAACTACCGACCTTCCACAGCCTGCAGTTCAGCGTCTTAACCACTTGATCCACTCCAGCTGGTAGTAGGCATTTATTATTTATTTATTATTGTATTACATTATATTTGTGGATTGCCTAATCCCCATGAATGTGGGGCTCTAGGCGCTGTACAGATTCAAAGCCATAAAACCATATCCAACACACTATACAATAGTTAAAAGCAAATAGCGATATTTTTGTGGTCCCCTCCTGTTTCTGGTCTGTGGGTGCTTCGCGACCACGGGGGGAGGGCATAAACTCCACAAGGGATGATGTAAACTCCACAAGCCATGATGTAAACTGTTGTCATCCTCGACTGAAGGCCTGGCGGAACATCTCTGCCTCACAGACTCCGTGGAATTGCATAACGTCCCGGAGGGCCCTGATGTTATGTTGCAGAGAGTTCTACTAGGTAGGGACCAGAGCCTTTTTGGTCCTAGCCCCAGTCAAGGACAGCCAGATATCTCTCCCTGGGGGCGGGGGTGGGTGGGAACGGAGATGAAAGACCTCTGCCAGAGACCCTGGAAAGCCACTGCCAGTCACTATAGATAATATGGACCTTGATAGACCAGTGGTCTGACCAGGGCTATTTTTGGGCAGGAACGCACAGGAACGGAGTTCCGGCTGGCTCCCAAGTTGGCCACGCCCAGCAGGAACTCATTAGCATAACAGGCCACACCCAACACCTTGCCTAGCCAAGTTGTAAGTCTTTCCTTCTTGAGGGGGAACACTGTCTGTCAACAGTAGGGCCAAACTATGTGAGACAGCATCCTTGTGGCTGCCACAACAAAGACGTCACTGCAATTTAAAAGGCACTTAAAAACGCTGCAGGGAGGATCAGGCCCTCAGTGTGGAGCTCTTGTCCCGTCCCCTGGGGGCCAGTGCTCCCTCCAAGCTGTGGAGTCTTGTGAGCAAAAATTCTACTTTGTGGGCTGCTGGCATTAAAGCTGTGAGTGAGCAATATGGCTACTGCGTAAATCAGTTTGCTCTGGAGCCATCCTTCCTGAGCTAAGACAAAAACGTGTGAGCTGGAGGCTAAAAAACGGTGAGCTGGCTCACACTAACTCAGAGGGAACACTACTGGGGGGGTGGCCATTTCTGCACTTGATAGGTGCAAAGTGGAGAGATGAGAGCTCCCTGCATGCCACGCTGGAGGTCCGATCAGGATTGGACCCTCACAGCATTTTAATGATACTAAAATGGCAGCGGTGTCCTCATGATGGCTATGAGGATGCTGTCTCCTCTAGTTTGACACACACACACCGAGTTACCATGTTTACCTGTGCAATTTGACAGTGAGCACTTGGTAAGAAATACACTTTGCCCCCAGCACTAGAACTACAGCAAAGCTGGAAAGTGGAGACTGTGTCTTCAAAGATGAAAAATTCCACACTAACAGATAAGCATTGCATTCCTATGCAAAGAAATTCTCCTCTTAATCCTTACTACCCATTACAAAATTCACAACTGGGAAACCCATTCCTTCCTGGTGAATTTCCGCTTTCAAGATAGCAGCCCTTGGGGCTCCAAAGACAGATAACATCCAAGCGACAAGCATCACAAATATAATATTCATATTCTACCTACACAAATCTATGTAGGTGGACTTTAATCTGATGAGGCTGGAACCATAAAACGATTGCTAATGGCTGAATGACTTCTTCACCGTATTTTGTTAACATGCTGGTACAGGGCTAGGGTAGGGAACCTTCTGGTATTTAATCTACAGCTATGGCATTCAGCCTTTCCCTGACTCAAGTTCTTGAAACCCAGACCCAGATGTTCTGTCTGCATGTTATGTTTTATGCTTGTCCTGTTTGGGTAATGTTAGTCAGATGTCAGCTGTGAGTTCCCTGATGGGAACTTATCAAGCATTCCTGGCCCCAATTCAGATCTGGGAAGAAGTCAGAGGAACTTTGGGCCTTGTCATTCTTCCTCCTTGTTGGTACTGCCCAAAGCTATCTACAGCCATCCTGGAAATACTTGGCAGTGCCAGCATGTCTGTGGTATAGAAGAGGTGCAGAACAGGTTAAAAAGGTTACTTCCAATAAATGAAAGCAGTTATACAAATTAATACATTTAGAAACCTCACTTCATGTAATTTACCCCTGTGACGCCTACAATAAAAGGACCTGGGCCTCAGCCGGTTCAAAATTTCTGTCATTGCGTAACTGCAAATTGGAGTCGACAATTAATGTTGACCTTACATACATCTTACATACGCTATCTTACTGTTCTAATCTACACCAGTGTGGTTAGAATGTCAGGCTAGGATCTAAGAGTTGTTGTTGTTCAGTCGTGTGTCAGGCTAGGATCTAAGAGTTGTTGTTCAGTCGCACAGATATGGAACAACTGATTGGTTTCGCATAGGAAAAGGAGTACGACAAGGATGTATATTGTCACCTTGCTTATTTATTATATATGCAGAGTACATCATGCGAAATGCTGGCCTGGATGAATCACAAGCGGGAATTAAGATTGCTGGGAAAAAGATCAACAACCTCAGATATGCAGACGATACCACTCTAATGGCAGGAAGTGAAGCGGACCTAAAGAGCCTCTTGCTCAGGATAAAAGAGGATCTAAGAGACCCAGGTTCAAATCCCCACTTAGTAGGCCCCTCCACGTGGGGCCTGGAGATCTCCCAGAATTACAACTGGTCTCCCAAGGACACAGATCAGTTCCCCTGCGGGAAATGGCTACTTTGGAGGGTGGACTCTATAGCACTGTACCCCAATGAGGTCCCTCCCCTCCCCAAAGCCTGAGAGCCAGTTTGGTTAGGACTCGGAGTGTGGACTCTAATGTGGGAGAACAGGGTTTGATTCCCCACTCCTCCACATGCATCTGTTGGTGTGACCCTGGGTCGGTTACAAGTTCTTTCAGAGCTGTTCTCTCAAGGGCAGTTCTCGAAAGAGTTCTCTCAGCCCAACCTACCTCACAGGGTGTCTGTTGTGGGGAGGGGAAGGGAAAGGAGATTTTAAGACACTCTGAGACTCCTTCGGGTAGTGAAGGGAGGGGTATAGATCCAATCTCCTCCTCCTCCTCTTCTTCTTCCCCAGACGCCACCCCCATATCCCCTGGAGTTTCCCAACCTGAAGCCAGGAACCCTGCCACTCAGCCATAAAGCTCACTGGATGACCATGGAGAGCGGCTGCCAATCTGCCACCACTCTTCCCCTTTTCCTTTGCTTTAGCACTTTGTCAGCCTTTTTCTTCGTTCGCTAAGAGCTGGGACAGAGATGCCATGCTGCTCAATTGCTTAACAACGGTTCAGGCATGGAGGGCCTGAATCAACTCTCCACGCTTCTCCCTCCCTGTTAAGTCGATCACTTAACAAAGCAGTTGGAGAGTGATTCAGCAAGAACACAACTTTATTCTTCAACTCGAACACAACTCCAACTCGGATCAACATCTGATAGCCAGAACAGAACAGTTCAGCTTTTACATTGCAGTTGTCCTGCTTTTAAACTCTCCCGGCTAATGTAGCCACACCCACTGTACAAATACCAACCAATACGGTTGTTCATATAAAGACCAATCACGGACGTTCCCGTTCAGGGAGCTTGCTGTAATGTGATTGGCTAGGTGCTTCCTGGGCTAGCAATGCGATTGGATGGATTTGGATCCTAGCCCAGGACGAAGCTCAACATGGCAAGTGGATTAGATGTTTCACATACATCATGCATTCATGAATCAACTCTCCACGCTTCTCCCTCCCCATTGTATGAGCTTTCCTACTCTCTTTCAGTTTCAAAGCCAATGATGGTTCATGTTGTTGTCATCCATCTTAAAGGCCAGTGAGGTGTAGTGGTTAGGGTCCTGAACCCAGGTTTGAATCACCACTCATACCATGGAAGCTTGCTGGGTGACCTTGGGCTAGTCACATGCTCTCAGCCTAACATGCCTCACAGGGTTAACGTGAGCATAAAGAAGAGAAGAAGAAGAGACCGGATTTATAGAAGAAGAGGAGGAGGAGCAGATTGGATTTATACCCTGCCCTTCACTTGGAGTCTCAGAGCAGCTAACAAACCCCTTTCCCTTCCCACAACAGACACCCTGTGATGTAGGTGGCGCGGAGAGAGCTCTTTCCAGAACTGTTCTTTCAAGAACAGCTCTGACAGAACTATGGCTTGCCCAAGGTCATCCAGCAGCTGCAAGTGGAGGAGTGGGGAATCAAACCCAGTTCTCCCAGGTTAGAGTCAGCTGCTCTTAACCACTACACCAAACTAAACCAAATGGAGAAGAGAAGAATGACGCAAGCCTCTTTAGTTTTCCACTGGGGAGAAAGAGAGGGTACCAATGAAGTCAATAAATAAATGCTAACCATGATTAGCCCCAAACCAGAGACAGCAGAAGTGGCTTTGCAGACAATGAGTTCTGAGGGTTGCTTAGGGAGGGGCTGCGGCTCAGTGGTAAAGCCACTGCTTGGCAAGCAGTGTTCAATCCACAGCATGTCCAGTTTAAAGGACCAGGTCATGGGTGACGTGAAAGACCTCAGCTTGAGACCCTGGAGAGCTGCTGCCAGCCTGAGCAGACAATACCAACCTTGACAGACCAAAGGTCTGATTCACTACAAGGCAGTTTCATGTGATCTGGGGTCATGTGACACCGTTCCAAAATTGCATTCGAGGGGAGGAGAAGGAATGTACATGAGTCCATGCAATTATCCCGATCACCTCACTATGGTTAGGCGACCCAGCAGCATTTGTTATCAGCCCTATTGTAGGAGATGGTTGGGAAGATTCTGATGGAACCTACTGCAGTGTGGTGTGGTACTTAGAGGGACTAGGATCCGGGAAACCCAGGTTTGCGTGCCCGTTCTCTCATGGAAGCTTGCTAGGTAGCCTTGGGGAAGCCACATTCCTTCAAAGTTATCCTGAGGATAAAATGGAAGAGGAGAACAACAGAAGGTGCCTTAGGTCCCCATGGAGGAGAAAAGCAAGGTATAAATAAAGTAAATGAATAATAATCAATTAATTAATTGTGATATTGCATTGTGTGTAGAATAGCCAGGCGATTGTCTAGCTCCTTTAGCATTTTGCATCACTAGGTGGCAAGCTAGATTTGTTTTTAAGGCAAGAGATGTTTCAGAGGTGGTTGTCTGCCTCTGCATCATGACCCTGGTATTCCTTGGAGGTCGCCCTTCCAAATACTAGCCAAGGCCGACCCTGCTTAGCTTCCGAGATCTGACAGGATCGAGCTAGCCCGGGCTATCCAGGTCAGGGTGAAAATGAGTAAAATATATAAGAATACCATCCAGTTTGGGTCTGCGACTCACCAGTGTTCTGCAGCATATAGTTCTACAAAAACATATTAATGTTAATGTCACTCTATGACCATCCACATGGCACCGCCATTCCAGATTTATTTATTTATTTATTGCTTATGAGCGGTTTTTATAACGAGAATTCCCTCCTAACTCGCAGAAGAGCAAAGGGATGACTCAGTCTCCTCGGTCACTGACGCGACTCATGCAGACGTTGTTGCATCGCCGAGCGTGGTTGCTGCCCATAAAAGAAAGCCAACGACCTCTGACTTTTTGTGCTTCTGCCTCCGACTGTCATAAACAAGAATCATTGAAAGAGACATTGTCATCTTAAATTTGTTCTCCGCTTTGAATTGCTCTCTTTCTCTCTGCGTCTCTCTTTGCAACGAGCTCTTTAGAGAACTTAAGAGCAATAAAAAAAAATGTTTCCGTAATTATTCTTCTTGATTGGAAAAGTGCCCTGAAGCATTTGAAAGCTTGATGCTTCTCCTAGTCTCGTTTTCATACCAGGGATATCGTCCATGATTAAATACAAAATTGATTTCCGTACATATTTTTCATAAACCCACTGCTTTCCCACGCAGCTACTATTGCACTAAGAACCACAGAAATTGGCATTTGTTTCATCTACCGCTAATTTAAAGTGAAAAAAGGAAAGTAAACTTCTAGTCCTCAGAGAAAAGACAAAGGATTCAATCCTACAAATGAGCTCTGAGTGTCCTCAATAGTCTCTGTTTCCTTTCCCGTTAACACTTCTGTTTGCTCAAAACCAATGCTTTCAATGCAGGCCCTAGGGTTGCCAAGTGTTTACCTGTTCCGGAGCGGGGGAGTCCAGCCTTGCTCCGGGAGTCTTCGCGCGTGCGCCGCAAGCACATCACATGGAAGTGATGCAAGCACGTTGGGGACGTTGGAGGCGGGGCCACAATCATCTGAGGGAAAACCATAGAGTTTTCCCTTGGATGATTGTGGCCCCGCCCCCAACGTCCCCAACGTGCTTGCGTCACTTCCGTGTGACGTGCTTTGGGGGTGGGGTTCCCCCGGGGGCCCGATCCAGTGGTGGCGGGGAACGGGCCTCCCGGGTGGGGGTTTCCTCGCCCCCCGGGGGGACTTAGCATTCCTAGCAGGCACATAGCTACAGTGGGGCTTCCTGGGGCCTTCCCCTCTGATTTCCTCCCAAGGCCCCATGACTTTTGGAAAGAAATAGGGGGAGGCCACACATACCTGCACTCCAAGCTGCAAATTCACAGCTTGTAGTGCAGGCGTGCGGCCCCCGCTTCTCCTCCAAAGCTTTTAAAGGGACCCTTTAAATGTTTTGAGGGAGAAGCGTGCCGCTAATTTAAAGTGTGTGCACCTGCACTCCAAGCTGCAAATTCACAGCTTGGAGTGCAGGCGCCTGACCCCCGCTTCTCCCCAAAAGCAGTGCCCCCCAACTTTTAAAAAGGCCCCCCTATTTTAAAAAATCCTGGCTATGGGCCTGTTTCAATGGGCCCTTGTGCAAACAGATGTGTTAGGAAAAGAGGAAGTGCGGTCCACAGCAGAGATTATGTAGTATGCACAAAATTCATTCATAAGATCCAAGTCAAAGACAATGTTCTTCACAGTCTGTGCCCAGGGTAGGGTTGCCAACTCTGGGTTGGGAAATGCCTGGAGATTTGGGAGTGGAGCCTGGGGAGGGTGACCCCCGTTTCTCCCCAAAAGCAGTGCCCCCCAACTTTTAAAATGCCCCCCTATTTTAAAAAATCCTGGCTACGGGCCTGTTTCAATGGGCCCTTGTGCAAATAGATGTGTTAGAAAAAGAGGAAGTGCGGCCCACAGCAGAGATTATGTAGCATGCACAAAATTCATTCATAAGATCCAAGTCAAAGACAATGTTCTTTACAGCCTGTGCCCAGGGTAGGGTTGCCAACACTGGGTTGGGAAATGCCTGGAGATTTGGGAGTGGAGCCTGGGGAGGGACCTCAGTGGGTTATGCCATAGAGTCCACCCTTCCAATCAGACATTGTCTCCAAGGGAGCTGATCTCTGTCATCTGGAGATCAGTTGTAATTCCAGGAGATCTCCGGGCCCCACCTGAAGGCTGGTAATCCTAGCCCAGGGCCAATAGGGTTGCCAAGTCCATCTTCCACCCCCAGCGGGGGACTTTGGGGGGGCATCCCTGACGTGATGATGTCACGTTGGGGACATCCGCCCCCCCACCTGTGCACCAGATCTCCAGAAATGGCAGTTCCCTGCACTTAAAGGAGCCGGTGTTTCCCTTTTAAATGCAGGAGCCGGCGTTTCCCCTTTAAGAGCAGCCGTGTTTCCCTTTTAAGAGCACGAAGCTGGCATTTCCCTGCAAGCTTGCGGAGATCGGGCTTGGGAGGAAACACGGGTTCCACACACTTAAAGGGAGAAAGATGGGTGGCTGTGGGTGTTGGGGGCGGGGCTTCTCCCGCCGGCCATCTGGCCGGCAGTGGGTAGAACCCCCCCCAAAATGGGGGACCCCTGGCAAAACCCTAAGGGCCAGGGCATTCTAATGGAAGGCCACACTGGTGGTGGACAATATCATCAAGTCACAGCCAACTTGTGGTGACCCATAGGGCAGAGGTTCCCAGCATTTTTGAGCCTGAAGGAACCTTTGGAATTCTGATATAGGGTAGTGGATGCAGCCACAAAATGGCTACCGCAGAAGGTGGAACCAACCACAAAATGGCTGCTGCAGGAGGCGGAGCCAACTACCAAAGGTCAGGAAGTTAGATTATGCATAACTCTTATAGTAACTCCAACATTTCACTCAGAAGCTCTATTTACCAGTATGCCTTTTTAAATGAACAGATTGTTTTAAAATATTTCCTCACATACACACCACTTACCTTCAGCCACACAGTGAAGATACTTGTGATGTGGTGACAGCTGCTACCAAAGCAACATTTTTTTAAAAAAAAATCTTCACAGCCAATCAGTCCATCGAGTGCTTTCTCTTTTGTTCTGTTGGGATAAGTCAGGAGGAAGGAGAGACAGTGTGAGTATCACAGGGTTAAACTATATTAGAGAGCTGGTGATTGTTCTTGACATAATGAATCATGCCAAGTCAGTGAGTGTAATTTTAAAAGGCCTACTTATCTCCCGAACAGCTAGAAAATCCATCTAGCTCTTTATGCAAATATTTGCCTTACTAAAAATGAACTCCCTTCTCATTTGCTTCTCTCACATTTAATTTTTGTTTTTAAACCAGTAATGATATAAATGCCCCTGGATTGAAGGAAACGTAGCTAAGTAATACGGATTTGATTTCTGTATATTTTTGGAGTCTGTTGATGTAGTGAAAGGAAATGTCAAGCAAAATCATAGTTGTGTAGCGTGGTGATCCACAAATTTTTAGGGTCCTAAATCTAAGGGAAATTCTGAGGAGGGGTACAATACCCATTTGACACTGTGGGCCAGGTCCTAATGCACTTGAGATAATAGGTTCTCCCTCCCCACCTACTTTCTAATATTAGCTGATACAAAAGCACTTTTGAGTAATTATGTTTCCAGCTCAACTGCTGAGTATTTATTTTTTATTTTATCTATTTATTTTATTGCATTTATACCCCGCCCTCCCTGCGAACGGGCCCAGGGTGGCTCACAGAGGGCACAGAGTGCATACAGTATACAAAAGTTAAAATAATTAAAAATCGGTTTTGACGGATGCACATATAAAACTCCTAACATCTTGCGTAGCAGAGGGGAAGGCTAGGGTCATGGAAAGATGTTGCCCAGCCCTCTGGCGGTATCTCTCTATAAAGGAGCGGTGGTGGAAGTGGCCGTGGCAGCTCCTACTCATAAGCCTGGTGGAAGAGCTCCGTCTTGCAGTCCCTGTGGAACTGCACAAGGTCCCACAGGGCCCTGATCTCCTCCGGGAGCTCATTTGTTTGTTTGTTTGGATGGGGGGGGCGCTCTTCCCCGCTTGTGAGGGGCTCAGGGCAGTTCACAACAATTTGGTTCAATGCAGTGTAAAATAAGTTAAAACCATAAAAGTGCAGTATTTAAAACATTCATAACATTTTAACATTTTAAAAACAAGATGGCAGTGCTAGTATTCAGTCATGGGGGGAGGGTGCCAGGCAGGTGTAAAGAACCGTCACTGGCCTCAAGAAAAGGACTGGCAGAACATCTCTGCCTTACATACCCTGCAAAACGTCTGTCGATCAGACAGGGCATGGATACCACTCGGCGGAGAGTTCCACCAGGCCTTCTCCACCCTGGCCCTGGTCAAGGCCAGCCAGATATCTTTGGGGCCGTGGACCACCAGAAGACACTTGTCTGCTGATTTTAATGCCTTTTGGGAGAGGCGGTCCCGGAGGTACGTAGGTCCCTGACTGTACACCAGCACACCATGCCACATGTGAATGTCCTGATATGTGCAATCACCATTTTGTCAAACTCTAGTTTTATTTTTGCCCTGAATACTAGAGTCACTATGCAGAGGCAGGCAATGGCAAACCACCACTGAACATCTCTTAACTTGTTTTAAGGCAGTGGGGCCGCCATAAGTCAGCTGCGACTTGATGGCACTTTCCACCATTACCAACTCAGACACGCCCTGACCTGGATGGCCTAGGCTAGCCTGATCTGAACAGGTCACAGAAGCTGAAAAGGATTGGGCCTGGTGAGTATTTGGATGGGAGACCACCAAGGAAGTCCAGGGTTGCTATGCAGAGGCAGGCAATGGCAAGCCACCTCTGAACGTCTCTTGTAGGGTTCCCAAGTCCATCTTCCACCCCCAGCGGGGGACTTTGGGAGCATTCCTGGAGGGGGCAGGGCATCCCGAAGTAATGACGTCACATTGGGGACGTCTGCCCCCCCCGCCCGTGTGCCAGATCTCCAGAAACGGCAGTTCCCTGCACTTAAAGGAGCCGGCGTTTCCCTTTTAAATGCAGGAGCCGGCGTTTCCCCTTTAAGAGCAGCCACGTTTCCCTTTTAAGAGCACGAAACTGGCATTTCCCTGCAACCTTGCGGAGATCAGGCTTGGGAGGAAACACGGGTTCCACACACTTAAAGGGAGAGAGATGGGTGGCTGTGGGTGTTGGGGGTGGGGCTTCCCCTGCCGGCCATCTGGCTGGCGAAGGGTAGAACCCCCCCCCCAAAAAATGGGGGACCCCTGGCAAACCGGGGGGGGTTGGCAACCCTAGTCTCTTGCTCTGAAAACCCTATGGGGTCACCATAAGTTTGCCCCAACTTGACAGCAAAAAAAGAAAAAAAGTTTAATGTTATCACAACTTTGTTACTGTTTCTCTACCCACCACCATGTGTGATATGAGATTAATGGATGAACCCTTTGTACTTGCTTGGGGTTACAAATGCAGGAATACCAATACCATGCAAACCAGAAGTGGTCCTGCTGAATTTACGGAATGACACTATAACAAGAGATATCAGAGAACTCACCTCAACACTACTCGCCACAGCTGACTATAGCAGCGTCTTGGAAATCACCTTCACCGCCAGCTATATCAGCATGGCAAGAAAAAATATGGGTTCAATTCATAATGGCTAAAATCACAGACTCACTGAATAGAGCGAACAGTAGTAATACACCAACTTATTCTAAATTTGTTCGGATATGGGCTCCAGTTCTTGAATATATGGTAACAAATGATATACTTCCATCAAAGCAAATATATCATAAATGGTTTTACTTATAGATCACTCCCATTACAGAAAGTCTTAGAACAAATCACAAGTTCGTTTCAAATAGCAGACAATTCACAGTGATACATTTTTTCAATTGCCAAATATAAGTGTTTTATTTTAGGTAAGATATATTTATGCTATGATTTATTGTAAATTGTAATATACAAAAATAACAGATTAATGTGTTTATTTGCATTCTGTAAAGCTTTTAACAAAACCAATAAAACAATTAAAGAAGCAAATGCAGGAACAGAAGGAATCAAACACCCTAATGGGGGCTGAATTCAGCTTGGTGTTTGCCAGATGAGAACATGAAGCCAATTTTTTATAGGCTTTTCATTAACTGATTCATAGCTGTTTGGTAGGTTGCTTCAACTATTCCTCATTAATGGTTCAGTACAACACAACAGCGCTGCGGTGGCTCAAGTGGTTAAGACGCTGACAGCAGTTCGAGACCCGAGAGTGCCGCATGACGGAGTGAGCTCCCGTCTCTAGTTCCAGCTCCTGCCAACCTAGCAGTTCGAAAGCAAGAAATTGCAAGTAGATAAATAGGTACCACTTCAGTGGGAAGGTAACAGTGTTCCATGCGCCTTGGTGTTTAGTCATGCCGACCACATGACCACGGAAATGTCTTCAGACAGCACTGGCTCTTTGGCTTTGAAACGGAGATGTGCACCACAACCCTAGAGTCAGATTCGACTGGCTTTCGAGCAAGGGAACCTTTACCTTTACCTTTTTACAACACAACAAAGTTTTGAGTCCAGTGGCACCTTTAAGACCAACAAAGCTTCTGGGTATACGCTTTCCTGTACACATGAAAGCTTAAACCTTGAATAAAACTTTGTTGGTATTAAAGGGGCCACTGGACTCAAAACCTTTGTTCTGCTGCTTCAGACCAACACGGCTACTCACCCGAATCAGTACAACACAATCATCTATTTTGCACATGTCTGCAAACTGAGTTCTACACACACACACACCCCGGCTGCTCCACAGATCTGCTCAACATGCGGTTATTTAAATAGAGAGTCACAAATCAAATAAATGAGTAGTAAATAAATGCTGTGCTTTAAAAAAATTCCACTGTTCATTGTTCATCTAAGGTAGTTTTAGGCATTTAGCCACATTGATCTGCAGTGGCAGAGCAAGATCTGAGTCCAGTAGCACCTTGAAGGCCAACAAGATTTCACAGTGTAAGGTTTCAAGAGTCAAAGCTCCCTTCATGAGAGCTTTGACTCTCAAAAGCTTATACCATGGAAAATCTTGTTCGTCTTTAAGGAACTACTGGAGTTGAATCTTGTTTATCTAAGTCAGGGGTCTCCAACCTCTCTGAGCCTCTGGGCACAGCAACAAAATGGATGCCACAAAACAGCTGTCTCAGGAGGCAGAGCCAGCCACAATATGATTGCCCCAGTTTAATGTCAGTAACAAAGTGTAGATCCTTGCACTGTGCTGGCAGCTGCTGCCAAAGCAATATTTTAAAAATAAATTTTAAAAAATCTGCACAGCCAATCACATCTCCAATAGTCAATCAGAGGCATTGATGGCAAAACTCTTGACGAGTTACCATAGAGTTTTGGACAAAGTATTAGAGTGTTGCTGTGCGATGTGCCCAGTGTGATGATGTCACTTCCATGCGACATCATCACACTGACAACGTCGCCACAGAAGGAGGCTGTTTGGGGGTGGGGCTTCCCCCACCAGCCAGCTGGCCGGCAGTGGATTGGAGCCCCCAAAATTGGGGGAAACCCGACCCCGACTGGGGAAACCCCATGGGCACTACATTGGGGCCCCCTGCTCTACATAGAGCTTATTGAAGTCAATAGCTGCTGATCTGTTCGGATCAGCAGTGTTTTCGTGCCAGCTCAGTTTTTCAAAAACCCAATTCAAACCTGTTTGGTAGGCAATTGAGCAGTTTGGGGCTAAACCGAACCACCCCTGGTGATCAGCTCCCGTCCAGTTGATACCAACAAGACTGGTAAGATCGACCACAGAAAACAGTGAAGCATCAGTTCAAAATATCAAAATTAAAAAACCAGTTCTCTGGACTCCTCTGCTGTGTTTCTTCCTGGGCTGGCCGCCAGGCTTCAAAGCCCTTTTTTTTTTTTTACTGTAACAGAGTACGGCTTTCATGAAGAGGGAAATCCCGTTTTACACCAAAAAATTAGCGCAGGAAAAAAGATTATTAAGTGTTCATGTTTCCTGTCTCTGAAAGCCAGCCAAGGAGAGCGTGAAGTTTTCAAAGGCTATCCTGACTCCCCAGAGGCTACTTGAATGTTATGGAAATAAACTGGCACAGCCTCCAGCTGTGGCAACTTTCTGCCGCTCTGCCAAAGCTTGGCACCACCACGCCGGCAGCTTCCTTAATCAAAAAGAAAGTGACGATTCCTTTTTTTTTAAAAAAAAAAATGATGCCGTTGATGGGACGAAAGGAGTTGTCAGGGCGGAGAGCTTCCACTCCGGGTCATTCATGACTGCAAATGCCAACACGGGCTTGAGCGACAGCTGCTGCTTCCCCTGTTCCAACTTGACCAAACAGAAACCTTGGCTACGCAGGCAAGTTTATTTTGCCGTGTTTGCTTAAGAGACGTTTATTGTTGTTCCGCCGGCTGCTTCACCTCAGTAAATACATTATATTCTTTAAAATGATCATATCTGAGTGTGATTTAAGCCCTGGGGCATGCTATATATTTGAGAGCAAAACCACACCTAGCGAAGGAAGTGCTATCGCTGAGATGGGGAGGAATCCTTGCTGCCTGTTTGCAGGGATCCACAGGGATATACTTCTCTGCCTTGGCTCCCAAGGTAAAAGGTGGTTTGTGGGAACATCCACATGACATCAGCCTCTAAATGGTCCATTTCCCAGGTTTCCTCCACCCTCAGCATGCTCTTTCTCAAACTGGGCTTACTACGATCTTTTTCACAAGAACACAGGACAAGTACATCTATGCATTTCTGATAGTCCCATCTACATCGGTGCCATTTTCCTTCCAACAGCACCTTATGGCTGCCATTTTCCCTGTTATGGCACCAAAGGGCTTTATCAGTAATGGCTACAGTTCAACAATGCAGGAAGAAATGGTGGCAACAGAGCGGAGTGGGCAGGAGATTTCCATGTGGGTGCTCCATTGCCAGTTTTGTTGGGCATACCCCCAATAACTATTATTGGCTCTCCTTCTTGGTTTTGGTTTTATGTGTTTATGTGTTTATTGAACTATTTTATATCTAATTTTAAATGATGTTTTAATGTTCAGATATTTTAATGCCTTGATGTTGGCTACCTTGGAAATCCTATTTGGGTGTAAAGGCAACAAAAATAATATGACGGTGGTGGTGGTGGTGGTGGAGGAGGAGGAGGAGGAGGAGAGGAAGAAGACATTGTTGACCTATAAATAGAGTTAGAGCACCTCTGGGGGAAGAAGGTTACCATCATGCCAGCTGATGTTGGAGCCCTTGCAGCAGGGCCTAGAAGTCTCAAGAAACACCTGGACATTCTGTGAAGATACATCTGCAGTTCCCAAGAACTTGGATAGATCTTGAATTGCAGAACACCACTACCAGTCAAGTATCTGACGGTAACTATCCATCATCATCATCTGGCTGTCTCTGCATTCTCAGCAGCAATGAATGCCAAAACAGAGAATCCTCACCAGGTGAATGCAGCTAGAATGAAAATGCCTGGAGGGTAGGGTTGCCAACCTCCAGGTGGCACCTGGAGATCTCCCACTATTATTACAATTGATTTCTGGATTACCAAAATAAATTGCCCTGGAGAAAATGGCTGCATTGGGGGGAGTGAATTCTAATGGCATTAGACCCAGATGAGGTCCCTCCCTTTCCCCAAACCCTGCCCTCCCCAGGCTCTACCCCCAAAATCTCCAGGTATTTCCCAACCCAGAGCTGGCAACCATAATGGTGGAAGGTAAGGTGAGATGCTCTTCTCAGGTGGGGGATTTGGGGTGCCAATACAGGCAGCAATGAGAAAAGCACAATCCCCAGGGAAATTCTGCACAAATCCCACTGATTCTCCCTTCATTTCCATGGAAGTGTGCAGGAGAAATTCCTGGTGCATTGCACTCCACATTGATTAGTGACTTGGGCCAGTCTCCCTCAACCTGAACTAACTCGAAGGGTTGTTGCAAAGGTAAAATAGAAGGGAGGCCAGTATACATTACCCAGAGCTCCTTGGAGGAATGGCAGGATAAACATACACTAATAACGATAATGACGATGATGATGATAAAAAATCTGGCCCTCGAAGCACCAGGAGAAAGGTTTTTTTAATACCTTCTCAAAAGATTTATTTTCTCATTAGCTGAATGTAATGCATATCTTTTTTTAAAAAATGGAAGCTGAAAAAGGTTTCAATAGCCAACACTGCACAAAAGCTGAACACACTGGGCAGGAACTTGGCTGTATCAATGATTTATTCCCAAGATTAGTTTTGGCACTTGACATTACAGATAAAATAATTAACGTGTTAAAGGTGTTTTTCCCCCCCTTTAAATAATCTCCTATAATTGTGAATCATTTCTCCCAAAGAACAGAGGGGCAGAAACAGCATCTCCCAAGCCCAAATGTCTGCTGCCCAAACAGATGTCACCCAGTTAATCCTTTCCAAGCTACTTGGTTCTCCGGTCACACAAAATCAGGGCAGGTTTCCTCAGACAGATTGACAGCTCCAGCTTTGTCAGAGGAACGGACATCTGTGCCAGGACAATATTCTGCTCGGTTAGGACTGTGAGGCGTTTGAGGGCCTGAGGAAGCGAGTCTGGTCTACTCAGATGTAAAGCTCATTCTGCTCACTGGAACTTACTCCTGGGAGAGAGATCCTAAGAGCACATTCCTTGCAGTAATCCCCACTGAACAGGGCCAGTCTGTTATTGTTAAATTTTAGAATGTCGCCTAGGGCGATGGCTTGATGAGGGCGCTATTCTGGCCGGCCTCGTCCCCTCCTCGCCCCACACAGGAAGCTTCCCTTGCCGGCTTCTTTCTCTCTCCCCGGCAAGAGACTCCCCTCTTTGCAGCCCCCCAGACAGAAAGAGAAGGGGGGGACAGGCGCAGGGAACAGCCCGGGATGACGGGAAAGTGCCGCTTGCTCTCTGCCGCCCCGCCCCTGTGGTCTCTTTGGAGCTCCTTTTGCAGCCTGGCATAGGCTCCCTTCCCCTCCCCTCGAGCGATCTCACCCCCCACATGCATTTGCAGCTTGCCCACTGCGGCTCTGGCTCCCACCCCCATCCCGCCCCGCATGGGGGGGGCACCAGAATGTATCCTCACCTAGTGAGCGAAAAAAACCTGGGTCCGTCACTGCCACTGAATAAAATGGGACTTACTTCTGAATAGACCTGCTTAGGATTGTTCCATAATGGCATGAAGCTGGAAAATCTGAAATTTAGAATTTATTTTCTGATTTCAGCTACTCCCAAGTATTTTATCTTGCAATCTGGACCAGGGAGCTAGGAGCAGATTTCAGGACAGTGAATGATTTCATTTACAAATTTTAACAAATAAAACAAACAAACAAACAAATAATAAAATAACAAAAGCTCTAGAGGGTTCCAGGAGTTTTCTTCTTACCCTAGGGAGTAGAGATCCCAAAGCCACACACCCCAAGTGTCTTCATTTATTTATTTCATCTTTATCCCTTCTTTCAGGGAACTCAGGGTGAAACATTCCCTCCCTCTGTCCCTTCATATTAAGATATTTATATCCTATTTTTCTCCCCAAAGGAGGTGACCCAAAGCCAGTTATAGAGATACAGAAATACAATTAAGCAAACAAAGAAGCATAACAAGCAATACCTCAGGCTGATCCTGGGTCTGGTGGGCCAGCTCACCCAAGAACATAGGCTGTGAGCCAAAGGGCAAACAATCAAGAGTCTTTTGGCTCTTGCCCTTTGGTTCATGCCAAAGACTTGTGCCTCTAGCTAAAGGAAATGCTGGTGTGACCAAGGCCAACACAATTGCCACATAAAGACCATAGAGACTGATGGAATTCCTGGATTTATTTATTATTTTATACATTTTTCGAATTTATATTCCACCCTCCCCACGAACGGGCTCAGGATGGATCACAACACTGTTAGGCCATTCGGCTACATAGGTAAAGGTAAAGGGTTCCCTTGCTCGAAAGCCAGTCGAGTCCGACTCTAGGGTTGCGGTGCTCATCTCCGTTTCAAAGCCGAAGAGCCAGTGCTGTCCGAAGACGTTTCCGTGGTCATGTGGCCGGCATGACTAAACACCAAGGCGCACGGAACGCTGTTACCTTCCCACCGAAGTGTTGCCTATTTATCTACTTGCAATTTCTTGCTTTCGAACTGCTAGGTTGGCAGGAGCTGGAACTAGAGACGGGAGCTCACTCAGTCATGCGGC
>NW_015167549.1:371877-420422 GCF_001447785.1 Gekko japonicus
CTGCTTAACCTTTCCACAGCCTGCAGTTCAGCATCTTAACCACTTGAGCTACCGCAGCTCAGCTACATAACACAATAATAAATTATCAGTTAAAACCTTAAAACAGCATTTAAAAACAAAGTATCATCATGGGGGCTGTGTGATGTCACTTCTGACTTTCCACTCAGAAATGACATCATGGCATTGATGTCATTTCCTCCCTCTGCAGTTGGGTGTGGTGGCAGCCCTACATTCAGAGCTAATTCTGGCATGACCTTTCACTGCTGGGATAAGAGAACAAAAGAACATAAGAGAAGACATGCTGGATCCGGCCAATGGCCCATCCAGTCCAACACTCTGTGCCACACAGTGGCCAAAACCAAGGTGCCATCTTGGCCATGCATCTCATCAAGTGGAAAAGAGAAGGTAATCAAAGATCTGAATGTTTGCAGTTTAAAACACCACTAAGTACCCAAGCTGAGTCTGGGGTTCCCACCCTCTATATCCCATTTATAGTCATGTTTGTTCCTCACTTGCCATGTGTATGTTGCTCGATTTGGATGGTAGAGTATGTGGAGAAAAGGCTTCAGTCCCTGAAATGGAATATTTTATTTATTAAGTATTTCTTTGCCCTGACCTGGATAGCCCAGGCTCGCCTGATCTTGTCAGATCTCAGAAGCTAAGCAGGGTTGGCCCTGGCTAGTATTTGGATGGGAGACCGCCAAGGAAGGCCAGGGCTGTGGCACGGAGACAGGCCATGGCAAACCACCTCTGAACGCCTCTCGCCTTGAAAACCCCACAGGGTCTCCATAAGTCAGCCGTGACTTGACAGCAACAAAAAATTAAAGCATGTATTTATTTAAAGTAGCTACTAGCTGCCTTTCTTCCATTGTAGAGCTCAAGGCGGATTAGTATAGCATAGATAAAATATGCATAAGATAAACCACATTAAAAGCATAAAACCCAAAATTTAATATTTTTAAAAGGGGGAATCCTGATTTTAAAGCTAGTGGCTGTCATGGCATCTTCTGGCAGTGAATTCTGATGGCAAATTACGTGCTGTGTGGAAAAGGACACCACTTTAGCTGACTCTTCTGCTGAGAGGCTGCAGTGCCTAACCTGTAGTATTATAAGAGGAGGAGAACACATTCTCTCTTTATTCATACATGCATCAAATCATGTGCAGCACAGAACTGATGTTGAGAGCTGTTGGAGTGAGCGACTCAGCATTCCTGGACATTGGGGGGCGCTACATCACTCTAAGTGTGTACAGGTGCTATCTCCTTGAATGGGATGCCTTTCTTTGTCTTAACCTGGGAGCTGCCCTCTGACCCCTCCTCTCTTTCTCCCTTTGTCCTCTCATTCTCGCTTCACATGGCCTTCCATGAAGATGCATGTCTCTGCAGGTCTCTCCCATAGAGACAGTGCCCTCACACTCCTACGCACACGATACCAGACAAGCTGGCCATTTGTGATAGGGGAAGTGCTCTTTAGAGTAGGCTCCTCTTGCTCTTTTCAACTGCAGCCTGAATGTGAACTGGATCTTCTTAAATAAGTTTACCTTTTTTTTTTTTGCAATATTCTTCTTGGGAGATGGATTTACTGCACTCAGTATCACACTTCTATGACTGGGCAAAACTCTGGTATATTAACCAAATATCCCAAGAAGAGCCCATGTGGGCAAATAGTTAATACGCTGAATGAGGACTGAAGGGACTTGAGTTCAAATCCCTACTCAACTTGGGCCAGTTTCTCTCTCTCTCTCTCTCTCTCTCTCTCTCTCTCTCTCTCCCCATAACCTACCTCACAGGGTTGTTGTAACAAAAAACAAAGAGAAAAACCCATGCTTATTACTCAGAGCTCCCTGGAGGAAAAGGAAGGATGTTGCATTCAACATATTTCTCTATAAAGCCAAGAGAAACCATCATATAATGTTCTGAAGAACCACGCTGTTTTTGTCTTTGACATATTGCTTTGCAAACTGATTTTTTATTAATAAGGTATGTGGGGAGCCTCTCTTTCAAGATGATAGTTACATATTTGAATGTCAAAGAAATCTACCCAGCAGCACCTCCTTCAATAACAGTGGCTGGAAGCAGATACGATGGAAGGTGGGCAGCTGCCACTGAAAACAGCAACCCTATGACTCTGCCTCCTTCTCTGTCCCATGGTAACATCTGGCATTACAAAAGGATCCCATGATGCAGCTACTTTCTCATCCTTCATTTTACTATGTCTTGTACCAGTAATGAAAGTACAGTGATATCATGTGTTCTCTAGATGTTACTGGAGACCAAGGCAGATGCAGGACTGTTAGAACATAAGAAGAGCCCTGATGGACCAGACCAGTGGGGGTCCATCTGCTCCAGAATCCTGTCTCACACAGTGGCCAACCAGTTCCTCTAGAGGGACAACAACAGGGCATAGTGGCCAAGGCCTTCTCCTGATGTTGCCTTCTGGCTCTGGGAATCAGAGGTTTAGTGCCTCTGAATGTGGAGGTTCCCCTAAGTCAACATGGCTAGTAGCTGTTGATAGACATCCTCCATGAATCTTTCTAATTCTCTTTTAAAGCTGTTTATTCCTGTGGCCATCACTACATTCCCTGGCAGCGAATTCCACATTTTAATCACTCTCTGTGTAAAGTAGTATTTCCTTTTCTCTGCCCTGAACCTACTGCCCATAAGCTTCATCAGATGGCCCCAAGTTCTAGTATTTTGGGAGCGAGACTGTTTTCAGTGGAAGCTACATACCTATTTCTAAATAAAGAATTACTACATCCGTTTCCTGCATCAGTAACAACTGGGCACAGTATAGTGCTGAGTGGTGGACTGAACAGTAGACTTTGAGTGGAAAGATCTAGGTTCTAACCCCCGCTCAACCGTGAAGACTGACCGATGCATCGCTGAATAATTTCCAAAGCATGGGATTTAAATTTAGGACAGTCTTCCGTGGAACCATAGCATCTGTCACGTACTGCCAAGATACAGTAATTGCTAAAGCGGCTTCCCAGAGAATGAATACCTGATGCCCCATTTACAATCTGTAGTCTCAGAGATGCTTACCGCAACAGACAGTCGACTTCTCACAGAAGGATTCAGATGTGCGCAACCCTTCTTCCCTACACCATTAGCCAATCACAGTCCCCACCCGTGTTTTCAGGATTCTGTTGACCCATGGAGGGTGTTCTCACCCACTCCTTGTAGGCAAGACTAGTCATTAAAAGCAAGACTAACAAAAAAATAATGGCTGTGAAAAAATAAATGAGCGAAAATATTATTGCTGTTGAAATTTGTCCCCAGATTGCTAGGATGACCTAAACTGAATGTTCCTCCGTTTTCTTCCCTCTTCCCTCCCCAGGTGTGTTCTTAAAATTAAAGGCCCTGATCTATCCCTTTCCACGGACAGATCTCCAGAAGGTTCAGGTAACCCAGATGACTTGGATCTGTCCAAGACAGCATTTTTATTAAGAGAATACGGATGTGGGGAAACAGAACTCTGCAGGAGGACCCTTCTTATAAATGGAACAGAGTGATTGTTTGAATTGCCTGCAAAATTAATTTGGGCATTGTCCCCTCTCCCCCTTCCCACTGCTTTTTATTTTGCTGCTCTCTAATTCTGTGATCCAGTTTGGTTGCATTTATTGCATCTATTACATTGGTCTTTACTACAGTTTACAGTTTCGTCATCTGCCCTGAGTCTCAACGAGAAAGGTGAATGATAAATGAAGTCAAACATATGTATAATAAATTAATCTCTCTTGGGAGCCTGATTTTTTTTAAAAAAAATATTTTACATATTCCAGTCTAACAGCATAAAATGGTCATTAGACGACATTAGTAGACTGTGCATACGGAATAGGGCTGCATCTACACACATCAAGGATATTTCACATCAAGCATATTTCTAAAATAACTGGAACTGCTGTTTATGAAGATTTAGCTTTAGATCCATAGACCATAGAGTTTTCCCTCAGATGATTGTGGCCCCGCCCCCAACGTGCCCGACGTGATTGCGTCACTTCCAAGTGACGTGCTGACGCCGGGCATGTTGCGTGCTTTGGGGGTGGGGTTCCCCCCCAGGGCCCGATCCGCTGGCGGTGGGTAACGGGCCTCTTGGGCGGGGGTTTCCCCGCCCCCCGGGGGGACTTGGCAAGCCTAGAAGGAAGGTATGCCAACCTCCAGATGGTGGCTGGAGATCTCCTGGGATTACAAATGATCTCCAGGTGAGAGATCAGCTCACCTGGAGAAAACAGCCACTTTGGAAGGTAGACTCTATGGCATTATATCCCTTTGAAGTCCCCCCCCAAACGCTGCCCTCCTCAGGCTCCACCCCCCCGCCCAAATCTCCAGGTGTTTCCCAATCTGGAGCTGGCAACCCTAACTGAAGGAGAGGCTGGAGCGCAATCTGTTGAGAATGCTCTAGCTTCGGATTTCCCGCATGGAGGGTGAGAGGGTTGGAGATGGCTTGGAACGCCCTTTCGCATTTGGATTCTGTGTGCAGAAAGAATTGTGAGAACTGATTGGCTAGGTAGATTAAAATAATGTTTTGACAGCAGCTGCCACTACAGTGTTTGTTCTATTCTCTCTGATTCTTCTTTCCCAGTGTATTTCTAATTACTCTTTTAATTACCCTGCACTGGGACTTCTTCCCGTGGCAGCCATTTTGTGTTTGCACCCACCCCCATGTCAGAACTCCAGGCCACAGAATCAAAAAGACTGGCGACCCCGGCTCTGGAATTTGCCCCGTTAGAGCAATTTACACATCCATATTAGGAAAATGTGGCACCAAAACACATTATTCCTCGTGCTTCGTTTCAAATACAAGGGCCCCTTCAAAGGCTCAGCCCCAAATTCTGAAGATTAAGATTTTGGGCTAGGCCAGTTCTCATTTGGGAAGCAATTTTGATTTTGTAGTCCTGGCCGTGTGCAGATGGAATGGCATGCTTTCCCACTGTTAATTTGCTGTAGCCCGGTTACAAGAATGAAACCAATAAAAGCAATCTCTCTCTTCAGATCAAAACACGTGTAATTGTACAGTACAGATGCTTTTTTTAAAGGATCCATTTCCTGATCATTAGCAAATAAAATAAAATTACATGTTTGCAAAACTGTCTGCCTTAGCTTGAGCTGCATTATGGGGCAGGCAGCCAGATTTTATGAATTCCTAAGTCATTCCTGCGTTACTAAAATATTTTTTGGTACTTCAGAATTCTTAAGGTCTTGGTCTCATTACCCAGCCTGGGCAAACTGAACTGGAATTCATACTAGATCATTTCCAAAAAGTGTTGCTTAACTTGTTCCTTACTTTCTTTCACACTCTGGTTTTCTCCTGCTTTACTGATGGCTGATAGCTGTCAAAGTATAATCCTTCGTTTAATTTGTTTTTGTGTCTTATATCCTGCCTTTCTCCCCAGTGGTGACCTAAAGCGGATTTCACGGTTTCCCTCTGCATTTTATCCTGAGAGTATGTGACTGGACCACCAAATTGTCATGGCAACATGAGGATACAAACCTGGGTCTCCCAGATCTCAGTCCAACACCCACTGCACCACAGTGGCTCTTTACATTCCCACCTTACAGATCTGTTGTTGGAATTGGTGGGCTGTAACCTGGCGATGTCCACTTTAACTTCCCATCTGCAGCCGGTCAAAGAACTTTGCAGCTTCTCCTGCTCAGTTTCTCTTTTGAATTGTTGTTCTTTTGGCCACACCTTCTCTCCCTAGAGGACCTGTGGCAGTCCTGAAATAGATATGATCAGGGGGGTTTCCCCGCCCAAACAGCTGCCGCAAATCATTAGCATAACTCATTAGCATAACTTATTTGCATATGCCACGCCCCCTGACATCATCGGAAGTGACAGAAGGCCACACCCCCTGACATCACCGGAAGTGTGTCATAAGGCCCGGCTACTTACCCTCCTGCTTCATCCTCATTCCCAAACGGAATGAGGATCGAAGCAGAGGGCGGGGTAAAGAAGGGGGTGGGGCTTCACCACGTGACCGCCCCGCCCCCTAGAGGTTCTCTTCCGGAGCTCCGTACCGGAGAGCTCCCCCCCGACTAGAGCCCTGGATATGATTATTTACACCAAGCCAGACTACTCATCCAGGGCCAAATGCGGCCAAGGGACAAGTGAAGACGAATTGCCTCCTGCATATGGTCACACATAAAATCATAGATGGGGCGGCCGCTTCCAGGGTGTCTGGGTCCTTGAGGTCCTCTGGCTCGTACGGCAGAACCCGCCGCCGCAGCTGGTTGATGTGGCGGTGTAGTATCTGTCCATCCTCGCTCTGGGTCCCCGGACTCTCACCACTCTGGCTGGGATCCATGACGGACCTCGCGCATAGTTCCGGGCATAGCCCGGGTCCTCGGGGAAGAACCCTCAGGCCGCCTCAGGTGACTCCATGGCCGGTTCTTCTTCCAGGGCTTGATCAGGATGAAGGCGATCCAGCCAGGTCGTCAGGCACCGTCCCAAGAGGAGTTCCACTGGGCTGTGTCCCATTGAGGTGTGGGGTGTTGTTCTCTGGCTGAAGAGGAAGGCTGCCAGCTTGTAGTCCCAGTCCTTACTCTCCAAGCGGCGAAGTGCATCCTTCGTCGTCCGAACCATGCATTCGGCTTGGCTGTTGGTTGCTGGGTGGAACGGGGCCAATCTGACTTGGCGAATCCCATAGTAGCGTGTGAAGTCCTGGAATTCGCTAGAGGTGAAGGCCGTGCCATTGTCTGTGACCAGGGTGTCGGGAATACCCTGGGCACTGAAGATGTGCCACATGGCCCGGATGGCAGCTCTTGAGGAAGTGGACAGTACCGGAATGACCTCAAGCCATTTGCTGTATGAGTCCACGAGTATAAAAAATAGTTGACCCTGGAATGGCCCCGCGAAGTCCAAGTGGAACTGAGACCAGGGCTTGTGTGAGGACTCCCAGGCTCTAGCCAGAGCCCGGGGAGGCTCGGGCTGGGATTCTTGGCAGGGCAGACATCTCTTTACCCGGTCCTCAATGTCCCAATCCAGCCCTGACCACCAGACATAACTTCTGGCCAAGGCTTTCATCCAAACTACCCCTGGATGCATCTTGTGGAGTGCCGTGAGGACTTGTTCCCTTAAAGGGGATGGGATCACCACCCTGCTGCCCCACATCAAGCAGCCTTTGTGGGCCGACAGCTCATCCTTGTGGGATGCAAAAGCAGTGAAGTCCGCCCCCCCTGGGGCCGTAGGCCACCCCCTTCTCACGCAGTCCAAGACGCAGCAAAGGATCGGGTCTTTAGCTGTGCGGTGCACCACTTCTCGAACGTGCACCGATTGATCAGGAAGAGCCTCCAAAAGCGCGACCTGATGAGCTGGCGCTGGGTCCAGATCCATAGATGGCAGCGGGAGATGGCTCAAAGCGTTAGCATGCCCCATTGCTTTCCTGGGCCAATGGACAACCGCATACGCGTATCCTGCCAAAAAAACAGACCACCAGAGCACTTGGGGAGATGTCATCTGCGGGGTTTGGTGGTCTGTGGCCAGTAGGCTGAGGAGCGGTTTATGGTCCGTTGGGATTGTGAATGGCCGACCATACAGGTAATGGTGAAATTTCTTCACCCCTGCCACTATAGCAAGCGCCTCCTTGTCAATCTGCACATAGTTACGCTCCGCAGAAAACAAGGTGCAAGAATAATAGGCTACCGGGACCTCCCAGCTGTCTGGTAACTGGTGGCCCAGGACCGCCCCGACCCCGTAAGGAGAGGCATCGCAGGCAAGGACCACAGGAAGCACCTTATTGAAATGGGAGAGGACCGAATTGGAGACATGAAGGTCCTTTACCACCTGGAAAGCAGCGGCGTGCTCTGGGCCTCAGACCCACGAAGCATTCTTATCCAGTAGGCAGTGCAGAGGTTTCACCACAGTGGCCTTCAGAGGGAGAAAAGAGTGGTAAAAATTTAACAGGCCCAAGAAAGCCTGTAATTCCATCTTGGACATAGGTGGGGGAGCCAGCGTGATGGCCGTGGTTTTATCTTCAGTGGGGTGGATACCCTGGGCGTCTATGGTGAACCCCAAGAACTCCACCTTGGGAACCCCGAGCACGCATTTTTCACACTTGACCTTCAGGCCGGCCATGTCGAAACGCTGGAGCCCAGCCACAGCCAGTCAGCAAAGGTCAAGGCATCCGGGGCCGCGATGTGCACATTGTCTAGAAACGGCTGCACTCCTGGAACACCTTTTAACAAACTGTCCATGAAAGATTGAAAGATGCCCGGTGCGACCGATACCGAACCGCCACAGGGTTCTTGTTAAAGTCCCGTAACTTAAACCCCTGTGGCTTATGCAGAGGGGGTCCCCCCCTGCGGGCAAAGTGAGTGCAGCGTTTCCTCAGAAATTATAGAATAGGAGGAACCAGAGTCAATTTCCATACTGTAGGGGAACCCCTCTATTAACACCGTAACGTGTACCTTATTTGGGCTATCGGGAACAAGTTACATACCTGATGCTGCTGGTGATGGGCAGAGAGGATATGAAGGTTGGTGTGTGGGTCCGATGCTGTCTGGTGGGCAGACGTTTTCTGGGGCTGTTTCCGGGAGCAGCAGACCCGGGCCAGATGGCCCAGCTTGTTGCAGGAGCAGCAGACTGCGTCCCTGAAGCGGCACATCCTGCGTTCATGCGCCTCTCCGCAGCTGGCACAGGAAGATGATGAAGAGGAGGATTTGGCCGAGGATGGTCTCCCCAAGCGATGCTGCTCTTGGGATGAATGGCAGCGTACCTGGAGCACTTCCTTGTCTTCTGAGTTGTCTGACTTGAAGGCTGCTTGAGTGCGATGCCCACACGCAGCAGCATTGATGCACCTTTTCGTAGGCCGCGGCCTCCCAGAGTGCCTTGTCTAGGTCCAGGTCATCCTGGCTAACCAGTTTCCTCCGAAGCTTGGGTTCCCGGAGACCCAAGAGGAACTAGTTTAGCAAGGCATCCACCAGGTCAGGAAACGAGCACCTGGTGGCTGCCTGCCGGAGCCCGGCCAAGAACTCGTAAGCCGGCTCGTCTGGCCCCTGGACCCGCGCAAAGAAGTCCATGCGCTCAGCAAACTTTGTGGGCTTTGGTGAAAGGTGGTCGGTCAGCGATTTTACTAGTACCACGTATGATTCATCCTTAGTCTGCTTAGGCGCAATTAGGTCCTTTAGCAGCAAGATGGTGTCTATGCCACAGGACCGGAGGAGGTGGGCCTTCTTACCCAGATCTATGATGTCATGGCAGTCGAAGTAACTCTCCAGGATCTCGAGCCAGGACTCCCACTGTGCGGGGCGGGAGATATTGAAGGCGGCGATGCTTTCCTGGGAGATAGCCATCATGCTGCTTCCACATGGTGGTGGTAGCTCAGGAACGGAGGCAGCGGCAGCCGGAGCAAGTCGGGAAGCGCTGCTCCTCTCGAGGTCAGCAGGGCGAGGTACGGAGCGAAGAGTGGTGTGATGAGCAGCTACCGGCGAACCCGGGCATGATGCGAAGCGGCGTGCAGCAGTCTCGATGCTGGGGCTCGATGCGATGCTCGAATCTTCGTCTGGGTCGTTGTTCATGGGAGTTAGAATCCCATCCTCATCGCCAGTGAAAAGTACTGAGACTTACTAGCGATTTCAGCTCTCATACTTTTATTTAGTTCAGAACAAGACAACTGGAACCAGCTCGCAGGCTGGTTTATATGTGCAACAATCCCACACCCAAAACACACCCACACACAAGTGATTGGTCATTATAGTGGCCGAGAGTTCCATGGGTTCTCAGCCGGGAGCCTAGCCCTACTATTGGTGCGGGCTAGGATCCGCTTGGCCCACTGTTCCTGAGAGTAAAGCTCGGCCGCTTCACATGACCACGTGGCGACCTAGCCACGCACGCGGTCAGAGCTGGATACATTACAGTTTGGCTTGCTGCAGGCCATCTGTCACCCTGCAGGGCAGTGGCCCACTGGGAACTTTCCCTGGGAACTTTCCCTGTAAGTAAACTTTCCCACCCCTATGTCATCAAGATTAGGATTGTCTACTGTGACTGGAAGGTGCGTTCCAGGACCTCTGGTGCAGAAGAGCATATGGCATCATTGGTTAACTGAGGGTCTAACCAGGTATGCATTTACACAGTGCCGAGAGTTTTTTAGACCTAATTTTCAGGTGGATGGTGGCCCAATTTGGATCAGTACAACAGTACAAGATGCATTAAATTTGTTCCTCATGCCATCTTTCTGTCCTGAGACATCCCTGGGAGAACTGCTATGTGCCCCGTTCAACATATATACTGGTAGAGGTATATATAAATTCCCTCAGTGGACAAATAACTCCCCAAGGCCATTTTAGAACGGGGGGGAAACCACTTTTCCCTTCACACCAATGCCCCCAGTTGTAACTGGGCCCCTGCATTTCTTATTAAGTTATGACTGAGAGGCAAACTAGACATTGCATCAGACCAGGGGTCATTTCGTAGAAAAAGAGCTAGGGGAACTCATTAGCATAACTCATTAGCATATGCCACACCCCCTGACATCACCGGAAGTGTGTCATAAGGCCACACCCCCTGACATCACCAGAAATGTGTCATAAGGCCACACACCCTGTCCCCAACGGTCCCGGCCGCCACTACCGGCCTTGCAGCTCCACTGCCGAGCCCCATGAGGGGCCCGGCGGTGGACCTGCAAGGCCGGTGGGAGTGCAAGGAAGCCCCGTGAAGGCCCTCCCTGGCCCCAGGCAGGTAGGGGTGGGGAGAGGCAGGGAGGAAGCAACTTACCCTCCCTCTTCTCCTGCCTCCTCCTGGCTGAATAAGGACCGGAAGCGGGGCGGCTGGAAGCAGGGGGCGGGGCTTAGTCATGTGCCCCGTTCCCCCCGTACCTCACCCGGGGGAACTGCGATCCCCCGCGATCCCCCCCGAAATGACCTCTGCATCAGACATCAGTTTGGGTGTGGAAACCCTGACCCAATTGTATTATTTTTAAAGACAGACATGATGTCAGGGACCTGATTTAGCTCAGGATCATGTAACGGGAGAGAAGATTTAGCTTCCCCTCCAATGCAGCATGTAGAGGCTCACAATGGGGCAAACAGGGCCACTGGCAGCCATTTTGGCTTAAGAAAATGGTGTGAGAAAAAAGGTTGAAACCCCTTCTCCCTCCGTGCTGCAATGAATCAGGCCCCAGCATGCATGGAAACATTAGTTCCTAGGTGTCATGTCTGTGTTTCAAAATAACACAATTTCAACTCCCATGAGAGCAAAGTCTAGTTCGGCCTTGAGAACAGTAATTGAATCATGGCCTCTCACTGACTCTCAGGTCCTGGCTGAGATGAACCAACTGCCTCACACTGGCTCCCTCTAATTGCTGCTGTTTCAACTGCTGCTGTTAAAAGAGTTTGAGCTGATAGTTTAATCTTTACTGCATTTTTTGATAGTATCAAATGTATACTCATTAGCTGACACTGAACCTAGAAAGGGAGGATAAATATGTTTTTGAGAGTGAAAATGTAGATTGCATACGTTTGACACACAAAGACTGACAATTTTCCCACACAGGGTTGCGCTGAAGCTGGGTGTGAGGAGAAATTAGGACGGTAGAAGCCACTACCAGTCAGAGGGAGTAAAACGATGTCCCAAGGATTTTCAAACCTGGGGAACAGGAAAAGGCAAAACAAAACATGACACCCTGAGCAAGTTCACGTTGCAGAGCTAGTCCTGTGTCTTGCAAAACAGAAGGCCTAAAGGACGGGAATTAATTTTAGTGCTCTGGTTTATTACAAATCACAGCTTTGAAACAATCACACTGGAAGCCGGGCATATTCCTGCATGTTTCACCCGACATCATTTAAAAAAAAAAACACACTCCCTTATCAGATTTTGGGTTTCCCATCCTCTACAGATATGAATGAACATGGCTTTGTTTCATTTCCTTGTTGCTTCATTGTTGCTGTTAAGTTCATTCAGTCTGCAGATATAGAAGTCTGAGGCTAGGGTTGCCAGGCTGCTCCTAGCATCCCCCAGGAGTCTTTGAGGGGGCAGACTGGTATACTGGCATTGTGCCAACTTGCCCATGTCACTTCCATCAAAAAACAGAGGGAATGTAATGATATTGTGGGGATGCTCTAGGATTTGCAAAAACTTTATGGTTCCCCCCCCCCCCCCGCCCCTACAAGATAAGTGAGGCTGGGGGCATTACCGAAGACTGATGGAAACAGCATGATTGCACTTTATGCTGGATGGCCGGAGGAATTAGAAGACTTCATTCTCCAGTTCTTGGCTGACTGCTTTGAAGTGAGAAGAGTGGAGCACGTATTCAGAAGTTCTCTTGCATACTGGTCTATGGTCCTTGCAAGAGCCCCATTTGGCAATCCAAAAGCAGGCGACGGGGAAGCCTTCTTTACTCTTTCAGTACGCTAGAGCAAGTCTGGTGTAGTGGTTAAGTGCGCGGATTCTAATCTGGGAGAACCGACTTTGATTCCCCACTCCTCCACATGCAGCTACTGGTGTGACTTTGGGTTAGTCACAAGTTCTTTCAGAGCTGTTCTCACAAGGGCAGTTCTCAAGAGAGCTCTCTCAGCCACACCTACCTCGCAGTTTGTCTGTTGTGGGGAAGGGAAGGGAAGGGAAGGGAAAGGGATTGTATGCTGCTCTGAGACTCCTTCGGGTAGTGAAGGGTGGGGGTATAAATCCAATCTCCTCTTCTTCTAAGGGCACATTTTAGGTAGGACTGAACTGAAACAAATCACCATTTTCACAGGAACACTTTTGACAGTGTCCACGTTCACAGTGTAGCAGTCAAAGTGTTGGTGGTGGACATCAAGAAGAAATCACTGAGGTTTTTTTGGGGGGGCGCTCGTTGCACTTATTCATTTCAAAAAACATCACTTACTTTAGGTCTCAATTGCCCTCATTTGCTTTGTGACATTATCACTTTTGTCCAAATCTGATTGGTTGTGATTTTATTTACTGGTATTATCCATTCACACATTCATTGGCTTGGCTCAGGCATCACACAAAAACTTTGAGTTTGATTAAACTAACTGTGGTTAGTGAGACTGTCCAAACAGAAAGAGATCAAATCAGTCAATCCTAAAAGAAATCAACCCTGACTATTCCCTGGAAGGCCAGGTACTGAAGCTCAAAGACTTTGGCCACCAAATGAGAAGGGAGCACTCACTGGAGAAGACCCTGATGCTGGGAAAAATTGAGGGTCAAAGAAGAAGGGGATGGCAAAGGATGAGATGGTTAGACAGTGTTATCGTGTTATCGATGCAACAAACATGAAATTGAGCAAACTCCAGAACACGACAGAAAACAGGAGGGCCTGGTGTGATGTGGTCCATAGGGTCGCGAAGAGTCAGTCTCGACTGTGCGACTGAACAACAACAACCACCAAAAACGAGCTACTCTTCTAAATATGGTTCATCATAGGGATGCATGACAACTGTAATTTCACAATCTCGACCCTTCCTTTTGCAGGCTTTTGCCTGCCACCAGCCGGCTGGCTGGTGGGGGTAAATCCCACCGCCAGTTAACTTTTTCGGGTCTAGTTCCAGTTTCAGACCTACTTCTAATTGGGGTGATGCTCTGGTTTTGGGGCAAAACCCTATGGTTTGAAGTCAAATTTACCATAGAGTTTTGCCCAAAACTGAATGTCACCCTGACTGGAAATAGGCCCAAACCCAGAACTAGACCCAAAACTGGAAGTAGACCTGAAAATGCCCAACATCACTTCCACCGGCCCGGTAAATTGACCTAGCAACCCTAACTGTAATTAGGGTTGCCAGCTCTGTGTTAGGAAATACCTGGAAATTTGGGGAGGGTGAAGCCTGGAGAGGGCAGGATTTGCAGGAGGGGGAAGAGACCTTAGCAGGGTATAATGCCATTGAGTCCACTCTCCAAAGCAGCCATTTTCTTCAGGGAAATTGATATCTGGAGATCACTGTAATAGCAGGAGCTCCCCAGGTGCCATCTGGATAGGGTTGCCAGGTCCCCCAGGGGGGCGGGGAAACCCACGCTAATTGGGTCCCTTCCCCGCCAGCCCGGATTAGGCCACCAGGGGTAACCCCACCCCCAGAGTGTCGGGGGCACGTTGTGGGGGGACGCTCTGTCACTCGAGGGAAAACTCTATGGTTTTCCCTCGAATGATACTGGCTCCGCCCCCAACATGCCCAACACAATGACGTCACTTCTGGGTGATGTCATCACACCAGGCATGTCTCCGTGCTCCTGGCACTTTGGGGATGGGGTTCCCCCACTCCATCAAAGGTAAGACTTGGCAACCCTACATCTGGAGGTTGCCAACCCCACCTATGATTACTGTTGATGTCCAGACCACAGATATCAGTTCCCCAGGAGAAAACCGATACGTGGAGGGTAGACTCTGTGGCATTATATCCCACTGAGATCCCTGTCCTCCCCAGACTCCACCCCAATCTCCAGGCATTTTCCAACCTGGAGCTGGCAACCCCACCACCTTGCCCCTGGCCAGCGGCCGGGGGGAGGGGCTGGCAACCCCAGCTCATCAGGGTGCATCCTGCCAGGATCTGCGGCTTGGGCATATTTTAACCATATTTAGTCTTAACTGTAGCATTGTGTAGTGTATGAATGCAGACATCCTAATCAGTCCTGGCTTGTTCTTTTGCCCATGCAGTCTGGGATACCAGCTGGGGCTCTGCCGTGATGCAGAAGAAGGAGCAAAGGTGAACAACCAGCATATGCTGAGACATGCCAGGATTTAATGATTACCTGTGAGCTGAATCCTGGCTTCGCAAACTAACCCTTCTTAAAATAAAACAAGGTCGTTCACTATGTCTGAACCAAGCTGTTGAATGTATTTATTTGGAATACCTGTTGGTCATCTCTGCTGATATCTGACTGAGGTACTTCACAGTAGCATTTAATATACCAGAGTCACAACCAGTGTTCCCTCTAAACTGAGTTAGTGTGAGCAAGCTCAGTTTTTTTAGCCTCCGGCTCACACATTTTTGCCTTAGCTCAGGGAGGATGGCTCCAGAGCAAACTAATTTATGCAGTAGCCAAATCGCTCGCTCACAGCTTTAATGCCAGTAGCTCACAAAGCAGAATTTTGGCTCACAAGACTCCACTGCTTAGAGGAACCTTTGGTCACAATACAATAAAAACATGACTAAAAGCAACTAATGCCATTGCCGTAATTCCAGAGGAGTAGCAATGTTGTGAAAACAAATAGGAGTCGCGTGGCACCTTAAAGACTCAACAAGTTTTTATTCCTTGTGACTCTCCCCTGTTTGCTATGTGATTCTGGATTGGTTGTCTCTTCCACGGGACTACTTCAGGAAGAGGAAGCGAAGGGAAAACGACTCACCCCCATGGCAGCTTGGGAAAATAATGGCATCAAGCAGAATACTTTTAAAAAACAAAAACACACACTTGCATAGTCTAAGTCTTCCACACAAATGAAATCAACAGCTCAGATCCAAATGCTGAGCACAGCCCGGGTTTCCTCTGCATTCAAACACAGTCTTCCTATTCAAGTCAACTGTCAGGAAAGTGTGTTGAAATTTACAAGCTGGCAAGGTTGCCCTTCACTGCCTTATTACGTAATAATGACCTCCAAGTAAAGTTGCCCACTCTCCTGGTTATTTGGGGAGTCACCAGCAGGGGACACTTCAAAGCGCCTCTGAACAATCACTTTGAGCTTTTTGCCTTGCAACTGTCAATATTTTGATGGCAGTTTAAGCAAGAATCGGCATTGCAGATGAAGCCGGTTACTCAACTGAACACAGGCTGTGGCAACCCTTGCATAATTAGCAGATACCTTTTCATCCCAGCCTTCCTCTTCTGACTTATGTCACGCCTGCTTGTGCGTAATCAATTAAGAGGCCGTAATCATCCGGAGCAATTTCCACCACTCAGTCCCACAGGTTTGGGCCTGTTCCTTATATTGCAAAAGTGTGTGCATGTATGGTGCTTCTCCCCCCCGCTCCCCCCCCCCCGTTTCCAGAAAATATGGTGCTGCAATTATAAATTCGCTGAAGTCTGGCACACTCTGTGTGGTATTCTGGGACAAGGACAAATTAAAGCAAATCCCATGATTTTTAATTACTTCATTTGTTTCTGCTTTAATTGCCATCTTCAGAATCCCCACAACACCAGGTTTCTAACCCTCTTGGTTGAGGCATGGGTTACTGTTTGTTCGATTAGCATCCTACCATTCCTTCAAGGAGCCTTCAGTGGCATTTTAACCCTTCCCCAAACCCCTGTGAGATAAGTAAGGTGGGGCGGGGGAGAGCACACACTGTAGGGTTGGCAGCTCCAAATGGAGAAACACCTAGAGATTTTGGGGGTGGGGCTTGAGGAGGGTGGGATCTGGGAAGGGGAGGAACTTCCATGGGGTATAATGTCATAGAGTTCGCCCCCCACATGTGAATATGCGCATTTACTAAGCTGCTGATATGGTTTTGGAAATATAATCCTAGTGCAAACAGCCACTGTGTGTCATGTTAACCAAGTCGTTTGAGGCCCAAAGCATCCCTTGAACACTTGCACAAGGCACATGGGACTAACTCCCCAATCACTGCTCATTTCACACTTGGAGAGGAGACTGTGCTGCTCAGCCATCACCCATTAGTAATAGAGCTGCTAGATTCAAGGCCATGAGCACCTTAGAAACCAACAAGCTTTTTGGAGTGTGAGCTTTCAAGAGCCAAAGCTCCCTTCATCAGCTGTAAGTAGGAATGGAAACCTCTGAGTCATTATATCCCCATCAGAAGGTGGGAGGAGTGTTGCACAGAAGGAACTCAGGATGCAGAGGTACAATCTACATTTTAATCAATTTGATTAGAGCAGTAGGGAAACACTTGGGGGCACAAAATTAGCATTTGTAGTGAGATAAGAAACCTACGTCTCTATTCAGCCCATGGGGTCCATTGTTCTGAGTTTGTGAATGAAGTTAAACTCGGCAATCTCAGTTGTAATCTCCTCTTGACGCTCCTCTTTTGAGGACTGCTATTCTTAGATCAGCAACAGAATGACCTGGAAGATTAAAATGGTCTCCCATTGGGTATTGAGTGTGGTGGTTTTTTATGTCAGATTTATGCCCATTTATTCTTTTGTGTAGGGACTGATCTGTTTGTTCAATGCAGAGAGCAGAAGGGCATTATTAACATTTGATGGCACATATAACATTGCAAGATGACCAAGTGAATGAACCTGAGATGGTATGGCAATACCATTAGTAATGCTAATTACCGTTACAACTACTAATTGCCAAGAACTATTTTCCTACTTACATGAGAAAGGAAAACAATCAGTTCCCACAGAATTGATCAGCAACAGGACAGATAAGAGGCACTTAGCATTGCACTGAGAAACAAACTGAATGATGCAGAATGAATGCATTTGTTCAAAGTTTACTTTGTAGTACACCTCTAGACACCTTTACAGGAATTAACCAGAGTCAAGTATTACTCTATTTTTAAAACCCACAAAAGTAAGTCAGTGAACATGATATAACACTAACTTCTTCAAAAATGAGAAGAACTTAGAACTGGGGTGGCCAACCTGCGGCTCTTTCACACACATTACATGGCTCCCTGCAGGGGGGCTAGGGAAGCAAAGGGGAGGCATGCCTCCCCTCCCCGATCAGTCTTCCCTTCCCCAGCCAGTGTACCCGTTCTTGGATAGGCTTGAGGTGGGAGCAAAGAAAGAAAGCAACTTTAACTTTAAATGCATCCTCCAAGTACACCCTCCCCGCTCGGCTTGGAGAAGGGATGGAAAGAGACAACTGCCTTCTCCAAACCAGCCGGGGGGGGGGGGGTGCTTTGAGAATGCATTTAAAGTTGCTTTCTTTCCACCTCCCCCCCATCTATTTGCTTTCTACTTTCCTTCCTTCCTTTCTCTCTCTCCCTTCCCTCCCCATCTAAAGTGAAATGTGTTCTCTAAGCCCCCACCCCACTGGCCAACTGGCTTGGTTGGAGAAGGCATTTGTCTCTTTACATCCCTTCTCCAAGCCAAGCCAGCATGGCAGTGGGGGCGGGGGGGGGGCTTGGAGAACACATTTAAAGGCATTCTTCAAGCCCCTGCCCTGTGGCCCTACCCACCAGCTTGGAGAAGGCATTTGTCTTTTTAAATCTTTTCTCTGGCTAGCGTGAGGGGGGTGGGTGGGCTGGAGAACACATTTAAATGTAAAGTTGCTTTCTTTCCACCTCTCCCTCCCTATTTGCTTTCTTTCCATCTCTCTCTGTGTCTATCTATTTATCTCTCTCTCTTTCCCCCTCCCTACCCCCATCTATTTGTTTTCTTTCCACCTCTTTCTTTTCACCTTCCTCTCTCTCTCCCTTCCTCTCCCTCCTTCATCTATTTGCTTTCTTTATTTTGGTTTCTCTCCCCCCCTTCTTTCTTTCTACCTCTTTCATTCTTTTCGTCTTTTTCTCTTCCTTCCTCCCACCCCCTCCCACTTATTTTCTTTCTTTTCTCTCTCTCTCTCTCTCTCTCTCCCCCTTCCTCCTCATCAATTTGCTTTCTTTTTCTCTCTCCCTCTCCTTCCACCTCTTTTATTCTTCCTGTCTCTCTCTTTGACAAATAAACACCATTAGCAAACAAATAAATATTATTGGACAAATACATATTATCAATATCTGTTTTACCCCTTTGGTATTATTTTGGCAGTCTCATTTAATGTTAATAAAGAACAAATCTACATGTTTTTCAATAAAAATGAGTAATATTTGTTCATGTCTTGTGGCTCTCAATCTGGGAGAACCGGGTTTGATTCCCCACTCCTCCACTTGCACCTGCTGATGTGGCCTTGGGTCAGTCACAAGCTCTGGCACAGCTGTCCTTGAAAAAGAGCAGTTTGTGTCAGAGTTCTCTCAGCCCACCCACCTCACAGGGTGTCTGTTGTGGGGAGAAGGGAAAGGAGTTTGTAAGCCACTCTGAGACTCAAGTGAAGGGCGGGGTATAAATCCAATCTCTTCTTCTCCTCTTCTTCAAACATCTGACGTTTATTCTATGTGGCTCTTACGTTAAGCAAGTTTGGCCACCCCTGACTTAGAATCATGCCTTTCAAGACAGAAGAGGGTTTGCAGTGAACAGTAAAATATTGTAAGTTTATGCAAAACAAGGGCCCGGTCCAAAGTTTAGATGTAGGACAATGGGACCTGTGAATCTGGGTAGGTCACAGGTCATTTGGGGGTGCAAATTTGCTCCAGTTTCTGTGTATGCATTTGTTATGGAGGAACTGGGTTTTGGACCAGGAAACAGCTTACATCTCCTTATTCTTCTTTGCAATACAGGCTTCTTGCAGGCAACCAGAATAGAAGCTTGTGGTGCTAGAACCAGTGTTTGGACCAGGCACCACTTAGAGATGGCAGCCTCCAGATGGGACCTGGGGATCTCCCGGAATTACAGCTCATCTCCAGATTAGGGAGATCAGTTCCCCTGGAGAATATGGATGCTTTGGAGAGTGGACTCTATGGCAGGGGTGTCAAACATTACAGGCCGTGGGCCGGAACCAGCCCCTCCAGGGCTCTTATCTGGCCCACAAGCAACTGGGGCTGTTTTCAGCCCATGAAGGAAGAGGGATCATGGGAGGACAAAAAGCATTCCATGGAGGTTTTGGAAACAGCCTCTCTGTTGGGCCTTCCCCTCAACCCTGCTGCTTCTGTGGGAAAAAGAGGAAGGATGAGAACTGGGGGTGGGGGGGATCTGGGAGAGCCAGACTTTTGTGGGCTCCCCAGTAAATCAATTGCTTTCACTGCTAGGCATCAATTACTTTTCTTTGTATTTTGAGTAATAATAAATAATAATATCATTAATTGGGTTTGCCTGTGAGAGCTAGTTTGGTGTAGTGGTTAAGTGTGTGGACTCTAATCTGGGAGAACCGGGTTTGATCCCCCACTTCTCCACTTGCAGCCAGAGCCGGCCCGTTATTGTTAAATTTTAGACCGTCACCTAGGGCGAGGGCTCGACAAGGGCACCATTCGTCCCCTCCTCGCCCCGCACAGGAAGCCTCCCTTGCCGGCTTCTTGCTCCGTCCCCATCCCTCTTTGCAGCCCCCCAGACAGAAAGAGAAGGAGTTGGGGGGGAACAGGCGCGGTGAACAGCCTGGGATGATGGGAAAGTGCCACTCAGCCTCTGCCGCCCTCTTGGGAGCTCCTTTTGCAGCCTGTCACAGGCCCCCTTCCCTCAAGCGCCCCCCCCCGCATGCATTTGCAGCTCGCCCCCTCGGCTGAGTTAGTGTGAGCTAGCTCACAGTTCTTAGCCTCCAGCTCACAGATTTTTGTCTTAGCTCAGGAAGGACGGCTCCAGAGCAAACTAATTGATGCAGTAGCCAAATGGCTCACTCACAACTTTAACGCCAGTAGCTCAGAAAGTAGGATTTTTGTTCACAAGACTCTACAGCTTAGAGGGAGCCTTGAGGACTGATCTCTGCTGCCTGGAGATTAGTTGTAATTCTGGGAGATCTCTAGGCCCCAACTGGAGGCTGGCAAGCCTTTTTAGAGTTGCTGTACTGTGGGCTAGCATGCCACCCAGTTAGGGTTGCCAACAGCCTGGAGGGAAAACATCCTGCCCCTGTAATAGAGGCTTATAGTGTGGTGTCATTTACCAGGTGATGTCATGTACCCCCATGGCATGCTAATTTTTAGCCTCCTATTTCCATACATGAAGCCTTTCTTAAAGGGACGGGAATCTTTTGTCCAGGTCTGTTGGGAACCCTGATCTTCATAATGGTATAGCCTGTTAGCAGGCCTGGATTTCCAGCTTTCATTTTTAATTAAAAAGAAACAAGTCTCTGGGCCTCCTAGATCCAAAGACAGACGGCGAAACATTCCGTTTCCTACCTAAATTATGCTGTGGAAGCAGGCATGTTGAAACTGGAAAGCAATTTTAGGCACTGTACTAGCAAGTCAAAAGAAGTCAAATAGGGTAGCATTACCTAGTGGACAAAGGGCATGTAATTAATCTTTCAGCTGCCTCTGGAAGCGCTGGAGATGGGAGAGAATTTGTCTTACTGAAAAAACCTGTTAAATACTGGGTTCTAGACGCATGGCGGTGATCAGCTCTGGTTTATTCAGTGATTTCAGCAAAACTACAAGACAAGACCCCAGTGCCTCAGCTGTGTTAAATAGCATGCAATTGCCACACCCAAACACACCCCACTCCCAGTGGTAGGCTATTTACATAACATTACTACTTGATTGGTTTATTTCGGAGTCCTGGTTGGCTATTGTTCTTGTACTCCAAGCTCAGCCAGTCTCTGGGGTGATTCAATCAGGGATGATTCAGTACCAATACATAACAAAACCTAAATAAAGTGACTGCTAAAACTTTACTTTTACATCACCCAGTTTCAACCGGGGGGGGGGGGGACAGTAACACTCCAGATACTCAAAGTAGGTTTGCCAACTGGCCTGGAGAAAAATGTCTTGCCCCTTTTAAGAGAGACTTCGTGTGGGGAACTGGGCAGTTGAAGCTTTTCATGGCATGGAGGTAGGTAACATCACCTGGCAAATAATATTTCATTTATCCCCTGTTAAAGGGACAGGGTATTTTTCTCTAAATCAGCTGGGAACCCCTTGGCAACATCTTTGAAGTTCAGACAAAACTTTCTGCAGAATAGGAATCTTTCCTCTCTTGCTGCATAATTATTACTCTAAACAAAGAATATTATTCCTCTTACTTTATGATCTTTCATATACCGATTTTCAGTATACTGCTTTAACTGGATATGCCACTAAAACTATCTTCAGGTTCTGCAAACTTGGGGTGGGAGTGGAACAGCAACGTAAATCATAGTTAGCACAGTCTGGCACCCCCTCTTTGGATTCAGTTAACTGGCTGAGGCCATCAACTGATACATTAATCCTGAGTTTCATAATTCTCTATTTAATTGTTAGTGCAAACAATCTCTTGGTCTCCATATTGCTGCATGCCATTGGGCAATATTTGAGACATTTAACAGTGCAATCTTATGTATGCTTGTTTGGAAATGAGTCCCACAGAAATGGATAGGCTTTGTTCCTGAGTAAGATTCTGACTGCAATTTTGCTCACCCTTCACTGAGAGCAAATTTGACAAAACTTGCAAAGCCCCACCAAAATCAATAGGAGGCTGGGGTGCCCAGAATAGAAGACCAAATTTTCCTTCAGCAGTTATATATTTTGCCAGAGGCTATTTTCTTGCCTGAGGAGATCAGGGCTCCTTTTAAAGGACTTGGTTGGTCGAAGGAAGCTCAGAGAGGCAAGGCACCATAGTTAACACAAAGACACTTTTAACTACAGACAAGAAAACAACTCACAATATACATAAAGACAGTTTCTCACATCCCTCTAGTCACTGGGGGCATCTTACAGTAGCAATAATCCCCCAGCAAGTCCACTTGTCCAACAAAGCCCACTTGCTACTGCTTCCTCTTTTATACTGCTTATAGGTGCCACCTCCAAGGATAAGTATCACCTAGCAGGCAGCTGAGTCAGGTTTGAGTGCTTGCACCTGACACTTGCTTGTTAGGAAGGCTGAAGTCTAAGAGGAATTGATCCTGCAGCAACTTAGATGGAATCTAGCTGCCAATACGCTCTACGCTCAGATAGTGTTACCTGACGCCATCATTCCCTACTCCTGTTTGAGGGCCAGGGTTCTTCTACAATGGTACTATACTATGAGGTCTTCCCACTTCTACTAACAACAGCTAAACACTTCAGTCCAAAGTGTGTGTGTGTGTATAATTGTATCTGCCAAAGGTTCAAGACTGAGGAAAACAAATAGGAACCTCCTACATGGGAACATGTTAACATAGAGTTTGCATACTAGCACATTAGGTTACCCAGATTTGCAGACTTGAACATGGCAACCCAACCCTTGACTCTATTAGGTTTGAGTTTGACCAGCTGATTTTGTATCAAGTTTCTTTTGGAAAAGAACGGGGAGCTTACTGTTATAATGTTATTACCTCTGGGATGCTTGGAAGAGTCCATGGCAGTGAGAGCCAGTGTGGCGTAGTGGTTAAGAGTGTCAAACTAGTATCTGGAAGACCCAGTTTTGAATCCCTGCTGTTACTGTGGAAGCTTCACTGGGTGACCTGGGGCCAGTTACACACACTCAGCCTGATCAACCTCATAAGGTTGTTGTGAGAATAAAACGGTGGAAAGGCAAACAGTGTAAGCCACTTTGGGCCCCCACTGGGAAATAGGGTGGGATACAAATTCTTCCTTGCACTTCTTCAAATGTTATGGGAAGGATGTTGTCCCAGGAACATTTTTCTTTTCTTTTTATTTTTCTCCCCTTGAGCCGCATTTAACATATATCTAAACAGCTCATGCTGTAATCCAGTGGTGCTGAACTCGTTTGTTACAAGGGCCGGATCTGACATAAATGTCACTTTATTGGGCAGGGCCATCTGTGCCATAAAACATAATGCTAGGAACTGGAGATATGAACTGTATAAAGGACAGCAGCTAGTAAGCTCCGAGTTGTTGTGTCCTTGCTGCAAGGCCCCATGGGCTGGGAGGGGGGTGCAAAGGAAAACCCACTGGGCAGATGCTCTCGTACTGTTTGACTGCTGCAGATGAGGTTGTTCCGCCATGCTGAAGCCACAATTTGAGTGGCTGTGCCTCCCTCCCTCCCCCCGAGCAGTCTCCTGTCCCCTCCCTTGCACTAGTTGCTTGTGGGCCGCATAAGAGCCCTGGATGGGCCGGTTCTGGCCCCCGGGCCTTATGTTTGACACCCCAGCTCTAACCTGTTTATATTAGATGGTAAGATTCCTAATAGCATAGTCTGAGGTTTCACTGGGAATTTTAAGTTCAATATTTTCTGCATTTCAGTATGTATTTCTATCCAAAATTTGTTGGTCTTTTTGCAAGACCACTACATACGGTGAAAGGTACCATCCGCCTCTTTACATTTCCAGCACTTTCCTTTATATTTTGTATCCACCTTCTCAATATCCTTCAGAGTAATATACCGACGGTAGAACATCTTGTACCAATTTTCTCTTGTCCTTGACTTGCTGTGAAGTCCCAGGAACATTTTTGCCGTTTCCCTATACAATTCTCCAGTCCATACGATACAGAGACCTGAGCTTCTCCGTACAAAGCCCACCTACCCCTTTCCCCTTCTGCTCTTGCTGTCACTGACAAGTCAGAGCTTGCACATGGAAACTGAGAACGAAGGGGGTGAGGCAGGACCGAGAAAGGGGCTTGCCCCACTTCTCCGTGGGCCACCCAACCACGTTTTCTTTCCCATGCTTCAGAATCCAAGCTGGAGCTTGTAAAACTGGGCAGGTCCTACCTCTTTCCTCCCTACCCAACCCAAACCAGGAAGCAGAGTCAAAGCTGTATGCCGTTCCTAGGGAGCTGTCAGGGGGGAAATTGGGTTTCTGAGAGGAGGGGAGGGGGGGTTGTATGAGGGGAGCCCAGAGGGAATCTTTCGTCTCAGAGTTCTTGGGAACTTTTAGCAGCCCCCCCGGGGGGGACGGGACAGGTTGATGTCTTCTGCCCACGAAAGGGGAAAGCCCCATGAATGCCATGTATCATTTATTTGTTATTTGCTTATTTAAAATATTTATACCCCGCTTTATGTCTTCAAACTTTGGACAGCTAACAAACCAGCCGAAGCTGCAGGATACTAGTATTGTTAAGTGCCCAACAAGTTAAAACGAGTTCAGCATTAAAGAATGTGGTTAAAAGCCAGTACTTGGCTAAACTGAGGCTATTATACTTTGGTCACATCATGAGAAGACAAGACTCACTGGAAAAGACAATGCTAAGAAAAGTTGAAGGCAGCAGGAAAAGAGGAAGACCCAACATGAGGTGGCTGGACTCAATCAAGGAAGCCACAAGGGCCCTCAGTTAGCCAGTCTGCTAATGACCAGGTGTTCTGGAGATCATTAATTCACAGGGTGGCCATAACTCAGGGTGGCAACTTGCATAGCCATAACCCCAAACATAGAGTTACTGTGCACAGAATGAGCACCATGTCATATGAATGTCCTCCCTCCCTGCAGATGGATCAAGATGGGCAGCTGTGTTTGTCTGTCTGTAGCAGCAGAAAAGAGCAAGAGTCCAGCAGCACCTTAAAGACTCACAAGTAGAAGACAGCAAGATCCCAGGAGCACCTACCTTAAAGACCAGCAAAATTCGTGGCAACAATGACTCACAAAAGCTCGTTCCCTGCCACAATTTTTGCTAATCTTTAAGGTGCTTTTGGACTCTTGCTCTTCCCCCCCCCCCCCTTAATCCATGGGCTTCCTGCTTCCCAATGGAGGGAAAAACACCCATGTGGAAAGTCTATGTTTAGAAGACATGGAGGGAAAAACACCCATGTTTAGAAGAAGAAGAGATTGAATTTATACCCCACCCTTCACTACCCAAAGGAGTCTCAGAGCGGTTTACAATCTCCTTTCCCCTCCCCTCCTCAACAGACACCCTGTGAGGCAGGTGGGGCTGAGAGAGCTCTGAGAGAACTGCCCTTGAGAGAACAGCTGTGAATGAACCTGTGACTGACCCAGGGTCACTCAGCTGGCTTTATGTGGAGGAGTGGGGAATCAAACCCGGTTCTCCCAGATTAGAGTCTGTGCTCCTAACCACTACACCAAACTGGCTGTTGGTTTGTGAAACCAGGATTCAGCTGTAGCACCTTAGAGACAAACAAGATTTCCCCCCAGGGCTGCTCAAAGCTCCCTTCATTAGATATCGAATGAAAGGTTCTCTAAGAAGCTATTACCCTGAAAATCTTGTTGGTCTCGAGTGTGTTAGCAGACTCAGTTCTAGCTCTTCTACTGCAGTGCAGACCGACATGGCCACCTTCTGAAACAAGATTCAACTTGCTAATGACGTGTATGTAGAAAATGGGTTGCATCCAGACTAAACTGACAGTTTTCCAGCAGCTCCCTCTTCATGCTCCTATCCCCTTCATCTTGTTCTTTGGGGTCCTCTAGCCCCCCCCCCCAGGAGCAGCATTTCATGGAGATCTGTGGGAGGGGGGTGAGAAAGGTCCCAGTGTAGGTATTTGCCACCACTCTGGAGGACCTGCTCAAGGTGGCTTGTGCAAGTTTCATTGCCTGTGCTTTAGCCAGGTGTCTCTGTGTGCCATGAAACATGACACAAAGCCAGGATGTCTGCAAGGAAACATCACAGAAAACCATCATTGTGACAAAATCACAATTGTGGTCAGTTCCAGGTGGTCAGCCATGTTGATCTGAAGCAGTAGAACAAATTTAGAGTCCAGTGGTAAGAAGAAGAAGAAGAGGAGGAGGAGGAGAAGAAGATTGGATTTATATCCCGCCCTTCACTCAGAGTCTCAGAGTGGCTTACAAACTGCTTTTCCTTCCCCTCCCCACAACAGACACCCTGTGAGGTAGGTGGGGTTGAGAGAGCTCTTTCAAGAACTTCCCCGTTTCAAGGACAGCTCTTATCAGAACTACGGCTTGCCCAAGGTCATCCAGCCAGGTGCAAGTGGATGAGTGGGGAATCAAACCCGGTTCTCCCAGATTAGAGTCTGCGCACTTAACCACTACACCAAACTGGCTCTCAATATGCTGACCACCTTCTTGCTCAGCTTAGATAAAATGTAAAAGGTGGTTTGATTACACTATTGTCAGTATGATTGTTTGAACACTGCGAAAACTCATACCTTGAATAAACCTTTGTTGGTCTTAAAGGTGCCATTGGACTCCAAATTTGTTCTACAATTGTTGTTAATTAGCCACCATCAAACCATGTTTTCAGCTCATGGCTTGAAGGTTAACAAAGTATAGTTAGTGAACTGGCCAATGTTCAAACAACCATACTGACAATAGTGTAATCAAACCACCATTTTGCATTTTATCTAAGCTGAGCAAGAAGGGGGTTAGCATATGAGCAATTGGCTTTTATTTTGATATGGGTCTTTTGTTGTGTTAAGTAAAGATCTGAGGACCTAAGGGAAAATATGGGATGTTTCACTCTAGAAGAATCCTTTAAAAGAGAGGAATCTGCCTGGCAACCCCAAATGCCATCTTATCGTTCAGTGATAAAGTAGAATATAGACCTGTCTTCTTCGTCTACATTTTGCTGGGATCTATCTGCTCCAGCCCATGAGTCATCTTTATAAACTGTTGAGTTACTCAGTATACAATGAACACTGTAAAAGAACAAAATTAGTGTCTGGAAAAGATGAAATCAAAGTAGAAGCTAGATTTTATGCAAGAGGGTTTTATAAGCACAGGGTCCATTACAGCATTGTTAACATTCCGGTCCCTTTGAACTCGAACGTCGATAGTGATGTGCAGATTCATTTTAATGGAATGAGGCAGCAGGTCTCCAGTGAAGAAGACAAAGAGGGGGGAAGATTAGATTTTTGACAAGACCACTTCATTAGGAGTCTGCTTAAAAAAAAAAAAAGAAGACAGTTTTGAGTGACTTCTGCACAGGATCACTATGCAAATGTCTCATTCCGGAATATAGTATTTTAATTTGTCAAAGACAGGAGTTATGCTGATACTTATGATGTGAACAGGAATCATATGTTGCAGTTGGACTCTGGCATTAGCTAAAGTTAGTCTAACAATAATTTATTCTGATTCATTGTGATTTGGAGATTCTATTGTGGATTTTGGGACATATGACAAGTTACCAGTGATATCAAAATTTGCTAGGGTGACAGGCATTTTCTTAACTATTCTTGGCTGCGCTGTAATTTTTAGTACAGGAAAGCTTTACTACATCAAGCATTTCATGAACCATGATAAATTGTATGGGATTTCTAATAAATAACAGATACATGAACATTTTTCAGTTAGGCTTTTTGTATATTCTTATGGTTTAGGGCAGAAGAAACCTGAAGAATACTCATTTCATTGGAAGTGGTCTATCCTGTGCCTTACAAGATAACAAATACATTCTTTTCACATTCCAGATATTTGAAGGTGCTTACATATTTTAACTTGAACTGAAATAAACTAGCTTGCTGTCAGGAAATCTATAAGCAACAAATGTTACAGGTTCAATGAAATGCCACTTAATATTCTTGAAGGAATTTTCAATATTTACTTCAGGTTGTTTTTTTAAATCTCTAAAACTTATGCATCTTTCTCTGAAAAATTATTTATAATTATTCATACACTAGCTTTGTATTCTTCATTGCATTTCCATATTCTTGTGCTAGATTCTTGTATCATGGATGAAAATTTGTGAAGATGACCTGAATAAAATGTTTCAAATGCTCATTGTGTCTCTTCAACCTGCCACCAAAACAGTATTTAATCCAGCTCCCTCTCAAAATTGTGGTCTTTAAGGTGCTACTGGACTCTTACTCATTTCTACTGCTACAGACAGACTAAAATGGCTACCCATCTTCATCTACAACCAAAGAAGAGACTGCAATAGAAGAGTGTATCCTTCATAAGGCTGCATTAATAGAAACACAGTAAAATTATAGATAGATAGATGGTAAACAGATCGACAAACAGACACTCATCCAGAAGAATTTTATTTTCCTAGATACGTCTGTGGAGGAGGGGTTTCTCAGTTTCCCATGCAGATTTGTAGCATACAATGTAAGATATGGGAAAGTGTCCTAGCCGCGCAGGGCTCTTTTTGTAGAAAAAGCCCCGCACGAACTCATTAGCATAATAGGCCACACCCAACAACAGGAACTCATTAGCATATTGGGCCACACCCCTGACATCACAGCTCATTAGCACATTAGGCCACACCCCCATGTTACCAGAAGTGTGGTTATCCAGCCACACCCACCTTTTGCTTGTTATTCTGTTTACCTTGTTTGTTGTCAAAACCCAGGGCCTTTTTTTTGGAGCAGGAACTCCTTTGCATGTTAGGCCACACAACCCTAATGTAGCCAATCCTAATGAGTTTCTGCTGTTGGGTGTGGCCTGTTATGCTAATGAGTTCCTGCTGGGCGTGGCCAACTTGGGAGCCAGCCGGAACTCCGTTCCTGTGCGTTCCTGCCCAAAAATAGCCCTGGTCCTAGGAGGGAAAAGGTAAGAATGTAGCCAAACTCAGTCCCTTCCAGCATCTGGGCCAGAATTCTGAGGGGAAATATATAATTTGTTTTTATTGATTCATTTACAAAATTTCTACTTCACCTTTCTACCTCAGCAGGGGCGCCAAGTCAGCTAACGTATTAAAAGCATGCATAATAAAAGATACACCTTAAAAACCATTAAAACCAAATCGCATCAAAACAGTTGGAAATCACTAAAACAGTCCCAGTCTTCCTTCCATCCTTCTCCTCTCCCGCTCAGGGCTCATCTGAATCACACACATGACATTGGTCAGGCTGGAGGTCCTTTCATCCGACTTGTGCCATACTTAATATCTAGAAATGAATATTCCTAAGTCCTGTGGGGCTGGATTCATCTTGCAAGCACAGCGCAGGGTTGAGGGGGGACTTCAGCCTTCAATCCTGTAAAATTTTCCTGAGCCAAAATTGCCATGTAGGAGTCTATTTGCCCCACTGTGGGCCTCAATGTATGGAAAATGGTGTGGGAGGGAAAGCAGTCCTGAGCTCATGAGTCGAATCTGGCCCCATAGTGCGTGGGAAGATTAGTTCCCTAATGTTACCTATAAGACAAGTATATGAGCCCTCATTTCTCTGGCTCACGCCATCTTCCAAAACTTATATCTCATCTTTCCTGTCTCTCATGGCCTGCTGCCTTTTTAAAAGTGGCAGCGCCTTCCTACTTTGGTTTGGTGTAGTGGTTTGGTGTAGAGCCACTTTGGTGTAGTGGTTAAGTGGAACTCCGTTCCTGTGCGTTCCTGCCCAAAAATAGCCCTGGTCCTAGGAGGGAAAAGGTAAGAATGTAGCCAAACTCAGTCCCAGCATATGGGCCAGAATTCTGAGGGGAAACATATAATTTGTTTTTATTGTTCCATTTACAAAATTTCTACCTCACCTTTCTACCTCAGCAGGGCCGCCAAGTCAGCTACCGTATTAAAAGCATGCATAATAAAAGATAAACCTTAAAAACCATTAAAACCAAATCGCATCAAAACAGTTGGAAATCACTAAAACAGTCCCAGTCTTCCTTCCATCCTTCTCCTCTCCCGCTCAGGGCTCATCTGAATCACACACATGACATTGGTCAGGCTGGAGGTCCTTTCATCCGACTTGTGCCATACTTAATATCTAGAAATGAATATTCCTAAGTCCTGTGGGGCTGGATTCATCTTGCAAGCACAGCGCAGGGTTGAGGGGGGACTTCAGCCTTCAATCCTGTAAAATTTTCCTGAGCCAAAATTGCCATGTAGGAGTCTATTTGCCCCACTGTGGGCCTCAATGTATGGAAAATGGTGTGGGAGGGAAAGCAGTCCTGAGCTCATGAGTCGAATCTGGCCCCATAGTGCGTGGGAAGATTAGTTCCCTAATGTTACCTATAAGACAAGTATATGAGCCCTAATTTCTCTGGCTCACGCCATCTTCCAAAACTTATATCTCATCTTTCCTGTCTCTCATGGCCTGCTGCCTTTTTAAAAGTGGCAGCGCCTTCCTACTTTGGTTTGGTGTAGTGGTTTGGTGTAGAGCCACTTTGGTGTAGTGGTTAAGTGTGCTCTTTCTGGGTTTTAAGTCCCTCACACAATGGCAGCCAACACTTGCCTTGCCCTTCCATGACACAAGGGTGTGGTGAGAAAATATTTGGTGGTGGGGCATTGGGAAATCTGGGGGGGCAGGAGCGAGAGGGGAAATGGAGAGAGAGATCTCCCACTGGCAAGCAGGCAGGCAAAGAAGAGAAGGGTCTTTCTTTACCTGCTGGCCGCACTCGTTTGCCTCAGCCACTACAGAAGAAGGAGAGCTGGCTGGTGCAATTAATACTCGGTGAGTATGTGCTCTCTCTCCTACAGTAACAGGCAGACAAGGCCTGCCACTATTGTAGAACAGAGCACATATTTCCCAAGTATTAATCACACTGGCTGGCTGGCTGGCTGGCTGGCTGGCTGGCTGGCTGGCTGGCTGGCTCTCCTTCTCCTGTAGCAGCCAAGGCAAATGAGTAAAGGCACGGTGGGGCAGTGGGAGTTGTGGGGCATGGGCCACAAATGACATGGGCCACTGTGGCTATGGGCCAGCCATGACATCAGAATAGTCAGCCAATCATGCCTTCACTACTGGTATATATTACATCAGTTATGATCCTATTATGCAGGGTAAAAGAGGAACTTGATGCTACTGTGCCTCTTTGATTGCAGCGACGCAAGCAGAGGCTTGTCTGCCTACGAGAAAATGAAGTCCTAAAGCATCGCAGGGCCCTGCAGTCAAAGAGAAACCAAGACACGGAGAACTATCCTCGAGTTTGGCTTTTGTTTCCCAAATATTGGCTGGCTTCTTAATTGGTAGGCACGTATGTAATAACGGGCTTTATGATCACTTTCTGCGGAATTAGATTCTCAAAGCCGCAATTAGTGCAGGCATTACTCTTTCTCTCTTGCTCTCCTGTAATTTCCTTTAATCAGCAGGCACTACGTTTTGCAAGCACCTCTACCACAAATCACAAAGCAATTGGGTATCCTCAGCTACCTGGCGATTAAATGGCTTTGTGAACGGCAGAGCTGATAAAACAGAAGGCTTGTTTTGTGGAAAGGGATCGTCCCTCTGGCTGGCATGCTGAGGCTTCCTTGCTTGCAAAAGAAAGATGGAAAGAAAGCAAAGCTCCTGCTATTTAGCAACTCATAAATAAAGAGTCCCATTGAGCTCTTAAGACCAAGCATTCTCAGAATCCACATCCCCACTAATGAGTGAGAGCGGGTGACATTTAATTGGATATCAATGGAATCTCAGAGGATAAGTGGGATTAGCCACTAAATCCCGGTGAATCTTGATCCTTATCACGGGACCGGATTGATTGGCAAAGGGCGATGAGAAGGAAGGCATTTGCCCCAGGGTATGTTTGCAGGTACCTTGGGGGTATTACTTTTTTCCCCCCTCATGCCCCTGGGGAACTATACAGCTATTTATTAGAGTCAGGTGGACAGATAAAGCAGATAGATTTCTCTGGCATTCTGGGAGTGGCCAGGCCCTTGTGAAATGCTCCCCCTGGGTAGTCTGATGCTTGTCTTCTTATTGTGGCTTGCTGTACAAGGAGAAACATTTGCCACACTAACTTTAACACCATCCTTGCAAAGAAAGATCCATGTTTGAAAAAGCCCTTGGCTCCCATGTTCCCAGGATGGAAGGAAGACAATATGGTATAGCCCGATCTCATCTGATCTCAGGAGCTAAGCAGGGTCAGTACTTGGATGGGAGACCACTGAGGAAGACAAATGGCAAACTACCTCTGCATCTCACTTGCCTTGAAAGCCCCTTGCTGGGGTCTCCATAACTTGGTTACCAGTTGATGGCACTTTAGGTACATAGAAACAGGACAAACAGAAGTCCCTAAAAAAGTGGAGACCAAAATGTGCAAGCTTCATTCACGATTCCACAAGGCTCGTATAATCTGTATTGGGAGATACATCCATACAGGGCTTTTTTGGTAGAAAAAGCCCAGCAGGAACTCATTAGCATAATAGGCCACACCCAACAGTAAAAACTCATTCGCATATTAGGCCACACCCCCGACAGCACAGCTCATTGGCATATTAGGCCACACCCCCATGTTGCCAGAAGTGTGGTCATCCAGCCACACCCACCTTTTGCTTCTTATTCTGTTTACCTTGTTTGTGGTCAAAACCCAGGGCTTTTTTGTAGCAGGAACTCCTTTGCATGTTAGGCCACACACCCCTAATGTAGCCAATCCTAATGAGTTTCTGATGCTGGGTGTGGCCTATTATGCTAATGAGTTCCTGCTGGGCGTGGCCAACTTGGAAGCAAGCCGGAACTCCATTCCTGTGCGTTCCTGCCCAAAAATAGCCCTGCATCCATACAACAAATGTTGTTAGCAGGTTTCCTGAGTACAGGCCTATCCCTAGAACTCTGAACTCAGAAATCCCAAAGTTTACAAGCTAGAAGACCTACCTCAGAACTGTCCTTGATCATCATGAATTTTTCGTATTTGAATCCCAACAGAATGGCAAAAAACATAATACTCTAATAAATCAGGATTCCCCAGCATGGTACCCAATTGTCTTTAGAAAGTGGGTGGAGCCAAGGGAGGCTTTTGCCCAGCAGGGCTTTTGATTGGCAGCTGTGCAGGTTGGAAATCTGACTGGCTGGGCAGATTTTTGAGAAGTTGCTCCAGCAGCAGCTGCCGCCGCAGCACAAGGATCTTCGCTCTATGAATGAAGGCGAGCTACGTGTATGCAAGAAGATATTTTTCAATGATATGTTCATTTAAAAAGGCACCCTGTTAAACAGAGCTTCTGCCTGAGATGTTGAAGGTGTTATGCAAGACCTCATTCCCTGAGATTGTGTGGTTGGTTACATCTGTTGTGGCAGCCATATTGTCACTGGCTCCTGTGGCAGCCCTTTTGCGGTCGCACCCACCATCCAGTGTCAGAATGCCAAAGATGCCCACAGGCTGAGAAGGTTGGGGACCCCAGCTCCAAATGGTTTATTCAAGAAATATGTGATCAGAACCAAGAAGGAGTACACTGGTTCTCTGGCGATTGTTATTCTGGACATAAGAACATAAAAGCATCCTCCTGGATCAGACCGATTTGCCATCTAGTCCAGCAGCCTTTTCACTGGGGTGTCCCTGAAAGGCCTATAAGCAGGGCGCAAGGGCCAAATCCTCCCTCTGTTGTTAACTCCCAAAGTTTTTGCCTTTGAACAAAGAGGTTCCATTTACTCATCATGACTCACAGCAATTGATGGACCTGTCCTCTGTGATCTAATCCACTTTCCAAGCCAAGTAAACTAGTGGCAAATACTACATCAAGTGGTAGTGAATTCCTCAGGTTAATTACTGTTTGGATGGATAAGTTCTTCCTTCCCATTTTGGGGCTCATTTGGGTGAGAAACTTGCACTACATGAGTAGAAAGCTTTCTGTTTGCTGAGACGTTCTGGTGGGTCCAAGCTAGTACCACTGTTCATGCAGTCTCTTTCTCATACCTTTGAATCCTGAATGTATCCACATCCTACAGGAAGCCTTTTTAGGGGCAACACACACACACACACACACATGCACACTCACAAAGAAAGTTACCGCAACCGTTGCATGATCTTGATGTACCAGATGTCAGAACCATTATAAACCCCTTTTTTATTTCAGAGGGCTGTCTTTTGTGCTCCAAGGCATGCTTGCTATTCATAGATCTCCAGCTCAGCTGTTCCAGTTTTTAGTTCTGCATAAATGCCCAATCATTATGTCCAGAGGGTTTTGCCTGTAGCTTTGAATGTGCAGCCTTGAGGCAAATGTCTTGATTGCTTAGAGATCTCTGAGCGAATGGCCAAATAACATCGGATTTTCCACAGCAACGACGCTATTATGGGACAGCGTTTCTCTGAAACAGCACCCTTCAGAGTCCCCATCATTATAACGAGGGGTTTAAAGCAGGCTCCGGGGAACATAACAAAATCCCTTTGAAGCCCAAATAGACCATGTAGGAAAGGTAAGCACAGGATTGAGATGGCTTTTGGGGGTTTTTTTTGGTGAATCAGACACTTTGTGCTCTTCTGACAGCTGACGGGAAAGTGGGATTGAAGGATGTAAGAAATGCCTTGCTAAAGCAGGCCAAAATTCTGTCTAGACCAGTCTTCTGTCTCTAGAAATGGCCAGCCAGACACCCCTGGAAGCTTACAGAATGGAGACAGTTGTCCTTTGTCTCCGGCATACTGCTGCGGAACATGGAAGCTCCATTTTTAACGATTACGGCCAACGGTCACGGAAAGGTTATACACAAGAACCGTTGCCAGAGGGGTGTAGCTGTGTTAGTTTTGCTGCAACCAAAATAACAAAAGAGTCTTTTGGCACTTGAAAGAAAAACACATTCATTGTGTCATAAGCTTTGGTGAAGCAGAGCTCAGTGCTCATGAAAGCTTATGTCATAATAATTTTGTTAGACTTAGAGGCGCTGCAAGGCTCTTTTTGTTATTTCGGCAGACGTAATTAGGCCTGCTGAGTTCTTGAGCATACTGGGTTGGATCCTATGAGTTTGTTCTGCTAATGGTAGCAACTGTCCTCCGTTACAGTTGCTTTTGTGCTTCGCAGCTGTGTTAGTTGCTTGATCTCCTCTCTGGGCCTTATTAGCGAATGGATCAGTGTCCTAGGAAGCCAAGTTGTTCTGGATCCAGAAGGGAGAGCCCCGGAGCAGCATCATTACGCAAGTGAAGGCGCACGCTGAGCCAGAAGTGGGGAGAGAAAGTTTCAGCTGCATCCCGTGACACTCGGGAAAGAGCTCCTCGCACTGGGGGAAAGCCCCTGGTCCCTGAGGAAGATGCTGCCTCTTGCACTGGGGTCCCCAACCTTTCTGAGCCTCCAGGCACTTTTGGAACTGGCTGCCGCAAAGCAGCTGCTGCAGGAGCTGGAGCCAGCCACAAAATGTTTGCAGCCGCTTAACTTCAGCCACACAGTGTAGATCATTGTGCTGTGGAGGCAGCAGCCGTCAAAGCAATATTTTCTTTTTTAAAAAGCCCTGTGCAGCTGATCAGATCTCTAATAGCCAATCAAAAGCCTTGCTGGGCAAAAGCCCTACCTGGCCCCACCCACTTCCTAAAAACAATTGGCGGCTGCCAGGAAAAGTGTCAGCAGGCACCATGGAATCCACTGGGCACCACATTGGGGACCCCTTGTCTAGTGGAACAAATCCATAGGGTCCAGCCCACGGTCTTTGGCAGCGGAGCCTCAGAGTCTTCATGTCTTGTGACCATCTGACATGAACAGCACGCTAAGCAGCTCTACGGCTGCGCAGTAGCTATGAGGGTGGCGTTTCGATCCTTTTTGCCCTGTGGCCACTTTTGCACCTACCAAGCAGGTGGAAATGATGCTTGAGTCACAGATGCTTGGTCAGGTGGTCAAATGGCACCAAGGGGTAGGAAACTACAACTCCCATGGGGCCATGCAACAATGTGCACATGCGAACTGCTGCTGACCCAGACTGAACAGCAGCCATTCATGTTGAGTAGAAAGACATAGACAAGCACAAAGAGTAAGACTTCAAAAAATTTACATAGGCTTAGGTTCCCCAGATCTTTTTGCCACAGGCAGAAAGATTGCTGCTTGTGGAGCGCAACTTCCTTGCTTCCCTCCTCCCACAGCAGCCTTAAATATCCCCCCTAAATCCTGTTCCCGGGAATCCCCTGTCCCCGAGGATCAAGGTTTCAAGGGGTAACTCGGGCTGCTGCAGGAGGAGTGTAGTGTATTCAAAGCTGCCTTGAATGCATTATGGGTTGTGAAACATCTAATTGGAATGTAATGTAAAGCTTTGTCCTGGACTAGGATCCAAATCCATCCAATCATGTTACTAGGCCAGGAAGCACCTAACCAATCACCTTCTAGCAAGCTCCCTGAGCGGGAACATCCGTGACTGGTCCTTATGTGAACAACCTTATTGGATGGTATTTGTATAGTGTGTGTGGCTACATTAGCCAGGAATGTTTAAAAGCAGGACAGCTGCAATGTAAAGGCTGTTCTGGCTAGCAGATGTTGATCCGTGTTGGAGTTGTGTTCGAGCTGAAGAATAAAGCTGTGTTCTTGCTGAATCACTCTCTGACTTCTTTGTTAAGCGAGCGACTTAACAAGGAGAGAGGCAAGAAAGTTGTGCTAGTCGTCAGAAAGCCTTTCATCTGTGGAAAAAACTGGGAGATCTAAACCACAAGAAAGAAATTTACATCGTAACCCAGATAACCCAGGCAAGCCCAATCTCATCAGATCTCAGAAGCGAAGCAGGGTCGACTCTGGCGAGTACTTGGATGGGAGACCTCCTTGGAATACCAGCAGTTGGGAGGTGGGGGCAGGCTTTATTCAGCCACCTCTCTGAATATCCTCCAGGCCCCCAGTTAGGGGTCAGTCACCAGAGGTCGCCATGACTTCCAGATGCAGACACACATGCACATATAAAAAAATACAAAAAAAAAAAAAAAAGGAATGACGGGCATTGTGTGGTCATCATCTGATTCTTAGCAGGGTATGGAGAATGTCAAACGAGGGGCTTACATTCTGGGCCTGTGTTGTGACTATCTATGGGACATAGAAAGGTAAGATAAGAAATAAATAGGTTCTGCTAAAAACTTAGTTGCTGTTGCCGTTCGAATGGAAATTCAAAACCTTCTGACATAGGTCTTGGCTCAAGCACAGGATTTTGGGTTGCCAGGTTGGTTCCAGTAGGAAACAGGGGGAGGGGCAAGGACCTACCAATTCTGGTGTCATTAGCAGCTCTATTGTGTATTGGCCCTTCTGTTTGGGCTATAGTTTTTTACAAGGCTTTCATTGGGCCCTTATGTATGTTTTTAACTGTCTTTCTAATAAATACTTGTATTTTTGTATATTATAAGTTTTAACTAGGTTTTTAATATTGGCCCTTCATTTGACTTTCTTCTCACCCTTTTGGTTCTTGATAGTCGTTAGCATCATGACATCACTTCCAGTATGAAGTGATGGCAACTTGTCAGGGTGAAACTCTAGCATGCACTTGAAACTCTATGGTTTTACTATAGAGTCTGGGGCAAATGCTAGAGCATTCCTCCAGTGCATTGACATTACTTCTAGTTCCCACCAGAAGTTATATCATGGCACTGAGAGGGACAGTGGTTCCCCCCCACGCACACCATTTTTCTGCTGCTAGCCTCTTGGGTGGCAGTGGGGAATAGGAGACCCACACCAGAAGGTCTCCTGTTATAGTTGGGAAAGTGCCCGCACAAGAAGGTTACCAATCTCCAGATGAGGCCTGGAGTTCTCCTGGAATGACGAACTGATCTCCAGACTACAAAGATCAGTTCCCATGTAGGAAATCACTGCTTCAGAAGGTGGACTGTCTGACATCCCATCACCTATTGAGCTCCCTCTCCTCCCCAAACTTTGCCCTCTAACTGATTACAAATTGCATGTAAAAACCATTTAGGTATGTATTCACAATGCAAACAAATCTACAAAACCATCAGTGAAAAAGCAGAGAATTGAAACCACTGACTGTGTGTGTGTGTGTGTATGTATATGTATATGTATGTATGTATATATATATACACACACACACACACACACACACACACACACACATTTGAATATACAATGAAATAGAATACAGAACCTTGGAAATCAGAAATGGAGGCCGCAATCCAGTACAAAATCATCAGAACAAACAGGCTCTTTCCCCCTGCCTCAAGGTCTAGCTTAAAACCCGGAAAAGACTCATCTGCAGCACTTATTTGTCTGGGAACTCTTGACTGGAGACCCTCTGATGACGGCAGACATTTCTGAAAAATGTGGGTCAAAGAGGGCCGCGGAAGTGTTTAATGAGGGTGTGGTTTTCAGGCTGCAAAGTCTGGAGAAAAATAGAGACGGCTTCTTAAGCTTTTATGATGCCCCAGCCGATACAAAAAGCATTTGGCAATAAACTTTGACCCTTGTTAACTTTTTTTTTTTAATTTACAGCAGCAGAAAATGACTCACGGCTTCAAAAGTCACCAGCAGCTACCAGGTTACACTGTAATGCCAATTCCAAGGATGCCACGAGAGGGTTTAAATTTTGGAAACTCGTATGCAAGAGAGGACCCAACAAAGAAGAGTTTGGGATGGGATCTGGGAGTCACGGGGCGGAGTCAGAAGGCCATGGGAGTCTGTGGCATCCAGTGCTGCCAAAATCATAGTGAAAAAAGGAAATACGATAAAGACCTGAGGCTGCCATCCCAAAAAACCTCTTCGTGACAGCCCTTTCCATTCACACAGTGTGCCTACCACCCTCAGCAACTTCTCATCCTCAGGTCCAGGGACAGGACATCACGCTCGCCACCCTTCTTGCCTCTTTTAAAATAGACAGTGAGCCGTGACCATTTCACACCTCAGGTCCTCTCTCTCACACACCTGGAGACGTCTACAGAGAGGGTAGTCCAGCCCCATAAATAACAAGCCGTATCTGAAGAAGTGAGCCGTGACTCACGAAAGCTCCTTCCCTGCTGCCACATATTTTGTTAGTCTTTTGAGATGCTACTGGACTCTCACTCTTTTCTAAAGCCCTCACTCATACAGAGTTGTTGGGGTTGAGCCTCAAACACTGTTCCAATCACTCCCTGCCAACATTCACTCATATCCTATAATATAGACCAAAGCAATGGTATTCCCAAGTGGGCTTGAAGCTCAACATCAAAAAAACTAAGATCATGGCATCCGGCCCCATCACTCCTTGGCAAATAGAAGGGGAAGTCGTGGAAGTAGTGACAGACTTCACGTTCCTGGGATCCCAGATCACCGCAGACTGTGACTGCAGCCATGAAATTAAAAGACGCCTGCTCCTTGGGAGGAAAGCGATGGCGAACCTAAACAGCATGATAAAAAGTAGAGACATCACCCTGCCAACAAAAGTCCGCATGGTCAAAGCAATGGTATTCCCAGTAGTCATGTATGGCTGCGAGAGTTGGACGATAAGGAAGGCCGAGCGCCGAAGAATAGATGCTTTTGAACTATGGTGCTGGAGGAGACTCTTGAGAGTCCCTTGGACTGCAAGAAGAACAAATCAGTCAATCCTCAAAGAAATCAACCCTGACTGTTCCCTGGAAGGCCAGATAATGAAACTGAAGCTCAAATACTTTGGCCACCAAATGAGAAGGGAGCACTCACTGGAAAAGACCCTGATGCTGGGAAAGATTGAAGGTCAAAGAAGACGGGGACGGCAAAGGATGAGATGGTTAGACAGTGTCATCGATGCAAAGAGCATGAAGTTGAGCAAACTCCGGAGGACAATGGAGGACAGGAGGGCCTGGTGTGATGTGGTCCATGGGGTCGCAAAGAGTCAGACTTGACTGTGCAACTGAACAACATAGACCGAGATATGAAATTATGTTTGTGTGCATCTTTCCCTTAGACACGCAGCCCACAGGGTTAATCTAAACAAGAAGTTAACTTTTTATTAATGGTCTGAACATAACACTGAGGAAAGCAAGGTATAAGTAACTACGTTTTACTTCCATTGAACTTTTGAACTGAGGTCCTATTCCTGCAACTGAGATCCCTTGGTTATAAATCGACTATTTTCAGCCTGCTCTAAGCAGTGATTCTGCACAGTTCTACTTTGTTAGACATCCTCCTTTTTTTCTCTCCTCAGCTCTTAAGCTACCAACTCCTCTGATATCGACTCCTGTCATTTTTTGAACTGCTGCTTTCCAAATCTTCCTCTCTCAACATTCCATTAGCTCTCATTGGTTTCTCTTAGAGAGAGGTGAAATTTACCCTGTCCGTCACACTCTTTGTAGCTGAAACAGACGAGTAGAAACACTTTGACCATTTCCACAGTAGTGAAATTTCACGCATTGACATTTTAAAATCTGCATGTTGTGTGAAATTTTCCGCAATAGTTTTCCTCACCAGGCTCAGACCTGAAGTTTTCTCATTCTTACCCTGTGTTTTTGGAATCCCCAGTGTTAGCGAGTTCTTTTTAAACCTTGGGTCTGAACTCGCAGTTCACTAGTGGGGAAATCCCAGGGCCTGTGAAGTTATTTTCCCGCCATACAGACATTTCCAGTTTCACTTTTGCATGCTCACCCCACCCACCTCATTCACATCACATCACTCTTCTTTTCCGGATGCATTCTGCATTTTTAAAGTTGCATTGTTCAACTGTCAATACAGGAGGTCTGGCTGGTGAGCTATTTCCGTCGCCATCCCAGCGCTGAAGGGAAAAGGTAGAATTTAACATTTCTTTGTCCAAAAACCAAGCAATTCTGAATTTTTTTCCCAGTACACAAATCAGTATGTTAGGAGTGTAGTGTATTCAAAGGAGGTCTGGCTGGGGAGCTATTTCCCTCGCCATCCCAGCGCTGAAAGGAAAAGGTAGAATTTAACTTTTCTTTGTCCAAAAACCAAGCGTTTCTCAATGTTTTTTTCCAGTACACAAATCAGTATGTTAGGAGTGTAGTATATTCAACTGCATGTATGTAAACTCACACATTCATACACCATGTAAAGCTTTGTCCTGGGCAAGGATCCTAATCCCTCCTATTCCATTGGTAGCCCAGGAAGAACCATCCAATCACCTACCATCCAGTTCCATGAGAGGGAACGCTTGTGGTTGGACTTTATTGTTACAACCTGATTGGTTGTTATTGTATAATAGGGCGTGGCTATATTAGCTGGGAGAGTTTAAAAAGGAGAACAGCTTCAATGCTAAAGCTGTTCTGGCTATTTGAGTTGATCTCTTGGAGTTGTGTTACGAGTTGCTGAATAAAGCTGATCTTTCGCTGAATCACTCTCTGACTCCTTTGTTAAGTAGCCGACTTAACAAGGAGCGCTGGCGTTTGCACTTTGTAAGTTGTACTGGGATCCTGGAGGTTTACTTTCGCAATTTCATGGTGGGGGGGGGGGCTGTGGTTGTGGCACAGTGGTAGTTTTGCACACATTTCCTACTCTCTGAATCACTGGTGCTTCCACATAGCAATTGTGTTACAACGCTACCGTGCATGTGTGAACAAAAAACCCCAAAATGAAAAGAAACTGGTTTTCTTTTTCACCAGACTAAAGGCGAAAGCCCTGGGAACTCCATGAGTCCTGCTCAGTACATGAGCACATTATGTGGGTATCTTTTCCCTTAAATCTGGGAACTACCTGCATTATTTCTTCTTCTTCGGATTTTAGCTAGCAGCATTGCATTGAGACGGTGGAACGTTATGTGGGTTCGGGGAGGGCTTGTGCAACATGCTCCATGCGAGTGGGAGGAAGTTCCCAGAAGCCACCTTGCATTTGCGGTAGGACTGCCAACCTCCTGGAGGGGCCTGACAATCTCCTGGAACAACAACTGATCTCTCGATGGCGGAGAGCAGTGCCCATGGAGAAAATGGCTGCTTTGGAGAGTGGAGTGTCTAGCATGTTCCTTACTGAGGTCCCTCCCCAAGGCTCCACCCCCAAATCTCCAGGAATTCCCAATCCAGAGCTGGCAACCCTAATTGTGCAGGGCTCCCTAGCTGACTTATTGCTTCTGTGTCTTTCCTTTGCCCTGCTCCCATCCAGGCTCCAAAGAGAGGCCACACAGAAGAAACAGGAGACCATAGGGTTGGGGGCAGGGCGGAGGGGGAAATAATGATGGGCCAGCCAATCTGTGTCCACCTCCCCTCTGTCCACAGCTTGCATCAGAGGATGTGGTTAATGAGCTCCAAGTCATTATCCATGGGAAACTCCACGGGTGTTTCAAAGAAATCAGCCAAGCTCTCGGTTGGGCACCTGCCTTTCCCCTCGTTGCCTTTCGGACATATGGCGATCCCCCCCCCCCCAACAATGCCCAGAAATGTAAGGAAAGCAGCTTTACAGCTTGGAGTTTGCATTGCTTCTGGTTGCATTAAGACAGGTGTGGAGTAATTTCTTCCCTAATAAGTACTCAGTGGTGTAACTAAGGGATACACAATCAAAAACATTATATTATTCCTTGCAATAACATCGGGCATTGTTAGAACATATATATAAACAGCTCCCCTCCATAGCCGTATTAGGCTAACTTTTTTCATCATTATCCTTATAAATATTTGGATTTTACATGTCATTTGGTTCTCCCTGCATTAGGATTCCCCAGCAGATTAAATAGAAAGCCAAGGCCCAACAGCAAAGTTATATCTTTTCAGCAAAATATGTTTCCTAAGAGCAAGTATAATGTGCCCTTACCTGGATAGCCCAGGCCAGGGGTCATTTCCTAGAAAAAGAGGCGTAGGAGCTCATTAGCATAACTTATTAGCATAACTTATTTGCATATGCCACACACCCTGACATAAGGAAGTCGACCGTCATGACACGGAGTTAGGCGATGGCAAATCACCTCTGAACGTCTCTTGCCTTGAAAACCGTAGAGGGGAAGTCAGCTGTGACTTGATAGCAGAAAGCAACAACAACAACAGTGTAATGTAGCGGTTTGAGTGCTTTTTCTTTTCTGCCCTCAAGTCACAGCTGATTTATGGTGATCCTGTAGGGTTTAAGGCAAGTGACGTTCAGAAGTGGTTTGCTATTGCCTGCCTCTGTGTCATGACCCTGGGCTCCATAGGTGGTCTCCCATCCAAGTGCTAACCAGGGCCCACCCTCCCTTGCTTCTGAGACCTGACAGGACCAGGCTAGCCTGGGCCATCTGATTTGGTGTTGGTAGAAAGTGCCATTAAGTCGCAGCCAACCTATGGTGATCCTGTAGGGTTTTCAAGGCAAGAGACGTTCAGAGGTGGTCTGCCATTGCCTGCCTCTGTGTCATGACTCTGGGCTTCCTTGGTGAAGACCTAGGAGACCCAAGTACTAACCAGAGCTGACCCTGCTTTGCTTCCAAGACCTGACGAGATCAGGCTAGCCTGGGCCATCCTGGTCAAGGCATGTCTGATTTGTTGGTGGTGGAAAGTGCCACCGAGTTGCAGCCAACGAATGGTAATCCATAGGATTTTCAAAGCAAGAGATGAACACATGCAGTTTGCCATTGCCTGGTTCTGCACTGCAACCCTGGACTTCCTTGGTGGTCGCCCATCCGAATGCTAACCAGAGCTGACCCTGCTTAGCTTCTGAGAACTGATGAGGTTGGGCCAGCCTGAGATCCTACATAAATATATATTCACATTTTCCCAAGAGATTTTAATGAGTCCCTTACAAAGCAGAGTTCTACCCTTCTAAGCATTTGCCAAGATGTAACTCAGCTTAGGAGGGCACTGAAAGTGAATTACTTCAGATAACAAACAGTTCAGATTTCGAACATATGAAAACAGGGTGTACAGTAACACTGTTTTTTACATTTTCCATTTCACAATCTCCATTTGCCTTCTGGAGATTCCCTTCCCCCCATCATAGAATCATAGAGTTGGAAGGGACCTTCAGGGTCATCTAGTCCAAACCCCCTGCACAATGCAGGAAATTCACAAATACCTCCCTCTCCACACCCCCAGTGACCACTGTTCCATGCCCAGAAGATGACAAAAAACCTCCAGGATCTCCAGCCAAACTGGCCTGGAGAAAAACTGCTTCCTGACCCCTAAGTGGTAATCAGCAAGTCCCTGGGCGTGTATGAAAGGACCACAAGAACTAAGCACTGATGCAACCCCTCCTGCCTTCCCTTCTCATGATCTGCCTAAGTTCACAGAATCAGCATTGCTGTCAGTTGGTGAATACTGAAAGACTGGGGGGGAATGAAGCACTATATTCTTCATGTGTGTACAAAAAGAAGCTGTGAGGCAATTCGCTGCCCCCCCCCCCCCGGCCCTCTGAATTATATTTAGATCATAAAGATAGTTTCAGAGTGTAGCTGTGTTGTTCTGGAGTAGAACAGCTAGGTTCGAGACTAGTAGCACCTTCCAGACCAACAAGATTTGGGGATATGGCTTTCAAGAGTCAAAGCTTATAACTCCAAAATCTTGTTTGTCTCTAAGGTCCTGATAGACTGGAATCCAGTACATCCAGGACTAGGCCCTCTCTCCCTGACAAGGGTCACATTTAAGCATGGAGTCTCAACAGGGCATGTCACGTGAATATCCTGAGCTCGTAAATCGTCTCTGATTCTGTCCTAAAAACAAAGAGCTTGTGCTCATTGTGAAGTGAAGAAAGAAAGCTTCATCTTCATGTTTGCTGGCTCTATTTTGAGCTTCACTTTAGATGTAGTCAGTCATACATGACTCGGTCTTATTTATTCACCTGTCTTATGTTTACGCTTGGAATTATTTTTGTCGGTACGGTCTAATCCAGGGGTGCCTAGCCATTTAAATATAGGAGCAGGATCCCATGGCCCAGGGATCTATATAGACAGGTGTTCTGATGGGCGCAGCAAAAGGCATCACATGACACTTTGGAAAGGTCATGGCAACGGTTGCGCGGAGAAATCTGCCTTTGTGACCACTGCAGTAGACAATGCCACAAGACACTGGACTGAGTATTGCCAGAATTTTGATTTCAAAGAGCTGTACGTAGCAGGCTGCATTCTGATTTGGGGTTTAATATTTGGATGAATTAGTTATGTAAGAGGCTCTGAGAGTACATGCAGAGTTGCTCTAGTCTAAGGCCCTTGGAGCAATGCTGGATATAGACTGGAGCTACCGTCAAATTACACGATACATTTTCTGACAAGTTGGGTCTGGGTTCCCGTGCATTCCATGTGCAGCTCCAGAGGAGGGGAAAGGGCTACTTCCAGCCATTTCAGCTTGAGAAAACATACAACTGCCAACCTCTAGCTGGGGCCTGGAGATAGGATTGTCAGGCACCCGATATGGGCGGGGGTTCCCCCGATTTTGTGGACTCCTCCCCGCCACTGGCTAGATGGCCGGTGTGGGGAAGCCCCACCCACAAATGCCCTGAAAAGCAGCATGATAATGTCACCTGGAAGTGATGTCATCGTGCCACTGCCATTATGCACTAGTTTTTGGGCAAAACTCTATGGTGAAATCAGCTGCAAACCATAGAGTTTTGCCCAAAAACTAGAGCATCACCCCCATGATGGCGGCGACATGATGACGTCATTTCCAGGTGATGTCATTGCATCTTGTGTGCTTTGTGCACATGGCAGGAACTCCCAGACAGGACTCTTGGACCTGGCAGCCCTATCTGGAGATCTCACAGAATTAGAACTTATCTCCAGACTACAGAGATCAGTTCCCTTGGTTAAAATGGCTGCTTTGGAGAGTTGATTCTATGGCATTATACCCTACTGAGGTCCTGCCCCTCTCCAAGCCCCTCACCCCACAGGCTCCACTCCCAAAATCTCCAGGTATTTCCCAACCCAGATGGCATGGGGGAGTTAGGAGGCTGTCTTCCCCCCTGCTGTTGTCCCAAGCCCTATCAGGCTCCAGGAGACATTAAAAATGCCTTTCCTCGCAGCTGGACACATCAAAAAGCATAAGAACATAAGAGAAGCCAATGTTGGATCAGGCCAACGGCCCATCCAGTCCAACACTCTGTGTCACACAGTGGCCAAAAATACCAGGTGATATCAGGAGGTCCAGCATTGGGGCCAGGACTCTAGGAGCCCTCATTCTATTGACCCCCCCCCCCATAATGTGTAGTTTATTTTATTTTATTTAAAATGTTTATTATCTGCCTCTCTACTTTACGGATCTCAAGGCTGGCTTACCGAATAAAACGACAATAATAAGAAGCAGAATTTAAAACCACAATTTAAGACTGCCACCAAATTAATCACATGTCATGCTAAATAAGACCTTCTTCAGCTGCCTCCTAAAGATCGAAAGTGAGTGGGACAGGCACACCTCCCGTGGGAGGTTGTTGTTGCATAATTATGGGGCTGCCACCAAAGAGGCCCTCTCTCGGGCACCCACCAAGCGAGTTTCTTTGGCTGATGGAACAGTCAGGAAGGACTCTTCCTGTGATCTTAATTCCCAAGCAGGAACATATGGGAGAAGATTAGGGTTGCCAAGTTCCCTCCGGCCACCAGTAGGGGATGGGAAGGATATAGTTGCCAGATCCAGGTTGGGAAACTCCTATAGATCTGGGGACAGGGACTCCCTTCATCAGCTACAATAAAAGAATATATGTTTAAGGCACCGTACACACATATTTTTAGGGCAGTCCGAAATAGCCCAACGACAAGTACATATCCTAACTTCTCTCGGGGTGCGAAAATTTACCTCATAATATTGAGATACATTTCAGCACACAAGAATGCCAAGCCCCATCCACCATGCTGGGCTGTGGGAATCCTGTTGTCTCCTCAGATTCTGATTTGGAGAAGGGTCCCATTCCACTGACAGGCTGGAAGATAAACTGATGCCTGTAGGATACATGTTGCATTAACTAATACAACCTCTTGCAGCTTAGTGGCATAGAACTTTGGGTCGCGGTTCCTCAGCCCAGGTCTATGAGTCTGTTCTGTGTCACTGTTCTCTTTTCCCTGACTGGGAAACAGTCAGAGGTGATTTTTAACTTCTTTTTTTTTACATACAAACAGCCAGGAGTCATTTCCTGCAGGAGCGCACAGGAGCGGAGCTCTGGCAGTAAGGAAGCCAGGGGGCGGGCACATGCAATAAGCCCCGCCCCCTGCCCCCAGCAGCCCTCAGTCAGGCTACGAGGAGCAAGAAGCATCCAGGTAAGTTGCAGAGCCGCCCCCCGGCTCACCTTCAGGTACAAGCTCTCCCTTTTCTGTGAGGGCAGATCTGCGTGTCCCCCTCCCCATAGCTAGCAATCCAAAACAGTCCAGTGGCACCTTTAAGACCAAGTTTTATTCATGGACAAGCTCTCCCTCCTCTGTGAGGACACATCTGCACGTTTCCCCCCCCCCAATAGCTAGCAATCCAAAACAGTCCAGTGGAGCCTGAGCGGTGGGTGTTGCCTTCTGTCACACTTCCGGTGATGTCAGGGGGTATGGCATATGCAAATAAGTTATGCTAGTAAGTTATGCTAATGAGCTCCTGCACCTCTTTTTCTACAAAATGACCCCTGCAAACAGCAGCAGGGGAAAGGGTTAAACACCTCTGCTGTTCTTCTGTTCCAAATTGTAGCACGCCAAGGCACCTTTTCATTTTATTATTTTTTTAAAGCAGGGCATGAAACTCCATACCACATCAGGTTTGTCCCTGGCTGATGGCTAATGTTTCTATGAGTGAGCAAAATTCTCTTCATCACCACTTTACATAGCCCAAGTGAACAACCTCCCATTTTCTCCCCAAGAGCCAAAACTTACTCAATAAAAAAGGAGTTTATGGGGCCACTCTGTGACATCGTCCACAACCATCCCACTTCTTTTTTTATGAGAGGAAAAAATTAGATCCCTTGGCACATTCTTAGTAAAGAGTGTCTAAAGAAGCAGAGACCAACTGAACAGGTTTCAACAAGCATGCCTGTCGAGCAAGACATGATTCTGGGGAGAAATAGAACAGGCAATTGGGAAATGTCTGGATCCTTTGCCCACAGAGGCCAGCCTGCATTTTCCCTCCTAAAAGTATCAGAAAGCTTTTTTCCTCAGCGCCACTTTGAGTGAGAAAAGTAATCTGAGATTCAGGGGCAGGCATTAGATGTTGGCTTTATACCTCTTTCCCCTCTGGGGCTGAATTGAATCAACAGTGAGTAGAATGAGTTTGGGGAATGGAACTCTGCCCTTTCCCTCACAAGCCTTTGCCCGCCTCCGGAATGTTCTGGAAACAGGGTTGCCAGCTCCAGATTGGGAAATTCCTGGAGATTGGGGGGAGGGTCTGGGAAGGGCAGGATTTGGGGACTTTGAGGGACTTCTGTGGGGTATAATGTCATACAGTCCACCTTCCAAAGCAGCCATTTTCTCCAGAGGAACTGAACTCTGTCATCTGGAGTTAAATTTTCCAGGAGAGCCCCAAGTCCCATCTGGAGGCTGGCAGCCCTATCTGGAAAGCTCTTCTTGAGAATCAGGGAAATCTCAGGAACAAAGTCAGATGTGGTAGAAGGTGGGCATGCAGCAGGAAGGGAGGATTGTTACTGTTATTTTCTTTATTTATAACCCACTTTTCTCCCTAATCGTGAGTCAAAGTAGCTTTCCACATTGTTCTCCCCTCCCCCACCTTATCCTCACAACAACAACCTTGTGAGGTAGCCTAGGCTGAGAGATTGTGGAGGCCCCCAAATTCCCCCATGAACTTCCATGGCAGAGCAGAGATTTGGACCTGGTTGTCCCACTGCATCATGAACGCTCTT